>NC_069509.1:192118059-192123059 GCF_027579735.1 Bombina bombina
AGCAGACGAGGAGTTAAGTTTAGGTTTTTCATTGTTTTACCAGCACAGCTGGCTCAGCCCTATACACAGCAGACGAGGAGTTAAGTTTAGGTTTTTCATTGTTTTACCAGCACAGCTGGCTCTGCCCTATACACAGCAGACGAGGAGTTAATTTTAGGTTTTTCATTGTTTTACCAGCACAGCTGGCTCTGCCCTATACACAGCAGACGAGGAGTTAAGTTTAGGTTTTTCATTGTTTTACCAGCACAGCTGGCTCTGCCCTATACACAGCAGACGAGGATTTAAGTTTAGGTTTTTCATTGTTTTACCAGCACAGCTGGCTCAGCCCTATACACAGCAGACGAGGAGTTAAGTTTAGGTTTTTCATTGTTTTACCAGCACAGCTGGCTCAGCCCTATACACAGCAGACGAGGAGTTAAGTTTAGGTTTTTCATTGTTTTACCAGCACAGCTGGCTCAGCCCTATACACAGCAGACGAGGAGTTAAGTTTAGGTTTTTCATTGTTTTACCAGCACAGCTGGCTCAGCCCTATACACAGCAGACGAGGAGTTAAGTTTAGGTTTTTCATTGTTTTACCAGCACAGCTGGCTCAGCCCTATACACAGCAGACGAGGAGTTAAGTTTAGGTTTTTCATTGTTTTACCAGCACAGCTGGCTCAGCCCTATACACAGCAGACGAGGAGTTAAGTTTAGGTTTTTCATTGTTTTACCAGCACAGCTGGCTCAGCCCTATACACAGCAGACGAGGAGTTAAGTTTAGGTTTTTCATTGTTTTACCAGCACAGCTGGCTCAGCCCTATACACAGCAGACGAGGAGTTAAGTTTAGGTTTTTCATTGTTTTACCAGCACAGCTGGCTCAGCCCTATACACAGCAGACGAGGAGTTAAGTTTAGGTTTTTCATTGTTTTACCAGCACAGCTGGCTCTGCCCTATACACAGCAGACGAGGAGTTAAGTTTAGGTTTTTCATTGTTTTACCAGCACAGCTGGCTCAGCCCTATACACAGCAGACGAGGAGTTAAGTTTAGGTTTTTCATTGTTTTACCAGCACAGCTGGCTCTGCCCTATACACAGCAGACGAGGAGTTAAGTTTAGATTTTTCATTGTTTTACCAGCACAGCTGGCTCTGCCCTATACACAGCAGACAAGGAGTTAAGTTTAGGTTTTTCATTGTTTTACCAGCACAGCTGGCTCTGCCCTATACACAGCAGACGAGGAGTTAAGTTTAGGTTTTTCATTGTTTTACCAGCACAGCTGGCTCAGCCCTATACACAGCAGACGAGGAGTTAAGTTTAGGTTTTTTATTGTTTTACCAGCACAGCTGGCTCAGCCCTATACACAGCAGACGAGGAGTTAAGTTTAGGTTTTTCATTGTTTTACCAGCACAGCTGGCTCTGCCCTATACACAGCAGACACGGAGTTAAGTTTAGGTTTTTCATTGTTTTACCAGCACAGCTGGCTCAGCCCTATACACAGCAGACGAGGAGTTAAGTTTAGGTTTTTCATTGTTTTACCAGCACAGCTGGCTCTGCCCTATACACAGCAGACTAGGAGTTAAGTTTAGGTTTTTCATTGTTTTACCAGCACAGCTGGCTCTGCCCTATACACAGCAGACGAGGAGTTAAGTTTAGGTTTTTCATTGTTTTACCAGCACAGCTGGCTCTGCCCTATACACAGCAGACGAGGAGTTAAGTTTAGGTTTTTCATTGTTTTACCAGCACAGCTGGCTCAGCCCTATACACAGCAGACGAGGAGTTAAGTTTAGGTTTTTCATTGTTTTACCAGCACAGCTGGCTCTGCCCTATACACAGCAGACGAGGAGTTAAGTTTAGGTTTTTCATTGTTTTACCAGCACAGCTGGCTCTGCCCTATACACAGCAGACGAGGAGTTAAGTTTAGGTTTTTCATTGTTTTACCAGCACAGCTGGCTCAGCCCTATACACAGCAGACGAGGAGTTAAGTTTAGGTTTTTTATTGTTTTACCAGCACAGCTGGCTCTGCCCTATACACAGCAGACGAGGAGTTAAGTTTAGGTTTTTCATTGTTTTACCAGCACAGCTGGCTCAGCCCTATACACAGCAGACGAGGAGTTAAGTTTAGGTTTTTTATTGTTTTACCAGCACAGCTGGCTCTGCCCTATACACAGCAGATGAGGAGTTAAGTTTAGGTTTTTCATTGTTTTACCAGCACAGCTGGCTCAGCCCTATACACAGCAGACGAGGAGTTAAGTTTAGGTTTTTTATTGTTTTACCAGCACAGCTGGCTCTGCCCTATACACAGCAGACGAGGAGTTAAGTTTAGGTTTTTCATTGTTTTACCAGCACAGCTGGCTCAGCCCTATACACAGCAGACAAGGAGTTAAGTTTAGGTTTTTCATTGTTTTACCAGCACAGCTGGCTCAGCCCTATACACAGCAGACGAGGAGTTAAGTTTAGGTTTTTCATTGTTTTACCAGCACAGCTGGCTCAGCCCTATACACAGCAGACGAGGAGTTAAGTTTAGGTTTTTCATTGTTTTACCAGCACAGCTGGCTCAGCCCTATACACAGCAGACAAGGAGTTAAGTTTAGGTTTTTCATTGTTTTACCAGCACAGCTGGCTCTGCCCTATACACAGCAGACGAGGAGTTAAGTTTAGGTTTTTCATTGTTTTACCAGCACAGCTGGCTCAGCCCTATACACAGCAGACGAGGAGTTAAGTTTAGGTTTTTCATTGTTTTACCAGCACAGCTGGCTCAGCCCTATACACAGCAGACGAGGAGTTAAGTTTAGGTTTTTCATTGTTTTACCAGCACAGCTGGCTCAGCCCTATACACAGCAGACGAGGAGTTAAGTTTAGGTTTTTTATTGTTTTACCAGCACAGCTGGCTCTGCCCTATACACAGCAGACGAGGAGTTAAGTTTAGGTTTTTTATTGTTTTACCAGCACAGCTGGCTCAGCCCTATACACAGCAGACGAAGAGTTAAGTTTAGGTTTTTCATTGTTTTACCAGCACAGCTGGCTCTGCCCTATACACAGCAGACGAGGAGTTAAGTTTAGGTTTTTCATTGTTTTACCAGCACAGCTGGCTCTGCCCTATACACAGCAGACGAGGAGTTAAGTTTAGGTTTTTCATTAGTAAAAGACATTGACATTTAACATGAGATAGGAGCTGTAATTTCATCAGTCAGCGATATCAGGCACACTGTTAGCGGGAATGGGTACAGCTCCTCGCTGTAAGGTGTCAGGATCTCTGTAATAATTCCCATACCCTGCTGCTTCAGAAAACTCAACTCACACAAAATTGGATCTCGGTCCCTGGATGCTTCTGGTGTTTGTTACATCAGATAGGGGGTCACATAGCGCTCCTGGCAATGCTACTTCATTCTAACGCTCAGCCCTTAGGCCTCTAATGAGCTTCTCCTGACATAAATGGGACACAGTGATCACTGCTGATAAAGACCCAGTTAAACAAAGTAAACTTTATCCTGGTGCAGAATGACGGACCCAGGAGCATCTAATGGGCAGAGCTTAGCTCACTGGGATGGTTTTGTGACCCTCTTCTTATTATTTATAGTTTCATTCAGAATAGTCTGATTATAGGGTGAGAGTGTAGTAATAAGTGGGCGATGACAGGGTGTGCTCTAGGGCCCAGACGGGAGGGGCCACATATTGTTGCACTGTATTTATATTAAATGTATCTGTCCAGCCAGTAGCAGACCTACTCAACAGAGGGCCATGGTGCAAAATCTCAGTAGTAATAACTATATAATGATTTTATGGGTAGATAGAGATAGATACATGATAGATAGATAAATAGATAGTAGATAGATAGATAATATAGATAGATAAAGGTACATGATATGGAGAAATATTAAAGAACAAGAGAGGCGCATGTGTGTACCAATAACAAAAACGGAAATAGACCAATATATGCCCTAATCAGGGTACTCACGGCATATATTGGTCTATTTCCGTTTTTTTTATTGGTACACACATGCGCCTCTCTTGTTCTTTAATATTTCTCCATATCATGTACCTTTATCTATCTATGTTATCTATCAATCTACTATCTATCTATCTATCTATCTATCATGTATCTATCTCTATCTACCCATAAAATCATTATATAGTTATTACTACTGAGATTTTGCACCATGGCCCTCTGTTGAGTAGGTCTGCTACTGGCTGGACAGATACATTTCACGGCATATATTGGTCTATTTCCGTTTTTGTTATTGGTACACACATGCGCCACTCTTGTTCTTTAATATTTCTCCGGATCTTACGACATCTACTTGTGATGAGAGAGCAGCCTTCTATCAAATACTGGTCCAACAAGGAGTCCTATAAGGTGCACTTACTAATACAAGTGTACAATTACACAAAGAGGCTTTTCCACTATACATTTGCTTATGTTTAATATCAATGAAACGTTCATTTATTTATAGGTAGCACTCACATTTTATTATTATTGACAATAATATATTCTAGTATAGGCATTGCTACTGTCTTTAGCGCCCCCTATCGATAGTCATTTTTGTGACTTGGTGTAGTACAGTATAAAGATACATGATATATAGATAGATAGCTGATTGATAGATAGATAGATAGATAGATAGCTGATAGATAGATGATAGATAGATGGATGGATGGATAGATAGATAGATAGATAGATAGATAGATAGATAGATAGATAGATGGGTGGATAGATAGATAGATGATAGATAGATAGATAGATGACACCCAAATCTACCTCTCTGCACCAGACCTACCTCCTTCCTTACTAACCCGTGTCACTAACTGTCTTTCTCATATCTCATCTTGGATGTCCTCTCACTACCTTAAGCTAAATCTCTCCAAAACTGAACTCCTTATTTTTCCCCCTGCTTCCAATGTCTCCACCCCCAAAATTTCTATAACTGTTGATAATTCCATCACTACCCCTACCCCACTCGCCCGATGTCTTGGGGTCACACTTGACTCAGATCTTTCCTTCACTCCTCACATCCAGTCCTTGGC
>NC_069509.1:192125559-192130559 GCF_027579735.1 Bombina bombina
CTCTCTTTACTATCTCTGTTTTCTCTCTCCTCCTCTCTCTCTCCTTCTCTCTCTCTCATTCTCTCTCTTTCGCCTTCTCTCTCTCTCCTTCTCTCTCTCTCTCTCTCTCTCTCTCTCTCTCTCCTCTCTCTCTTCGTGAAATTGATAACGATTTGTACCTGGTCCTTGTCATCTGTCTTGTGAGCGATCAGCAAACAGAACGGGTCGCCCTTTAAGGGAAAGTAGAATCACAAAAACAAATGAATGGGGGGGGCTCTCTGTATAAAACATTTCACATTCAGATCTGAGAACAGCTAAAGAGAAAGAAAATAAAAATAAAAAACAAGGTAACCTCACCAGCTTTCAAATGGAGAGGCACGACCGTGAGACGACGCATTTCACAGGGGCCATAGTCGGCCGTAACAGGAAATTAAACCAAATGTTTCTTTCATGATTCAGACAGAACAAATCATTTTAATCAACCTTCCAGTTTAATTCTATTATCACATTTGCTTCATTCTCTTGCTATTGTTGAATGAGAAGCAATGCACTACTTGAAGCTGGCTTAACACATCAGGTGAGCCAATAACAAGAGGCACCAATCAGCAGCTAGCTCCTTGCGGTCTGTTGCAAGTCTGAGCCTACCTAGGAATGCTTTTCAACAAAGGATACAAAGAGCATGAAGCATATTATATTGGAACGTTTTTATAATTATATGCTCTATCTGAATCAAGTTTACTTTTGAGTTACTGTCCATTTAGTTGTAGGGGAACAATCCTGACACACCTCTAGAACGCGCCAGAACGCGCACCCTCAAGATACATGTTGTTCTATCCAGCGATACACTTCACCATAACAAAACAGATACACAAATATTTAAACTGTTATCCAATCAGCGCTCTAACTAAAAAAAAGTGCCGTATGGCTAGAGTGCTGATTGGAGAAATGTTAAAACCATTGAATAAAAAAGAAATGTTTTAAAGTGGACGGCAGGAGCGATTAGTATTAGAATGTCACGGCTGGATTAAAAAGTAAGTTACAGCGCATCCCCATTACAAGTGATCTGATCAATTAAATTCCTACATTTTGGCTTTGGTCTGATTTTTAAACTTAAAGTTTACCATCACTTTAATGGCAGGAGCACCCGCTAATGATACACTGGGATACACAAAACGATGCTTAATTCATTTCTAACTTGATTTTGCATTTACATCAAGACTGTTCGTGACCTTAGGAACTTTTATAAATGTATCTCATTGACTGATTCTGCCTTAAAGGGACAATAAACACCAAAAATGTTATTGTAGAAAAAGATAGATATTCCCTTTATTACTAATTCCCCAGATTTGCATAACCAACACAGTTATATTAATATACTTTTTACCTCTGTGATTACCTTGTATCTAAGCCTCTGCAGACTGCTCCTTATCTCAGTTATATTAATATACTTTTTACCTCTGTAATTACCTTGTATCTAAGCCTCTGCAGACTGCTCATTATCTCAGTTATATTAATACACTTTTTACCTCTGTGATTACCTTGTATCTAAGCCTCTGCAAACTGACCCTTATCTCAGTTATATTAATACACTTTTTACCTCTCTGATTACCCTGTATCTAAGCCTCTGCAGACTGCTCCTTATCTCAGTTATATTAATACACTTTTTACCTCTCTGATTACCCTGTATCTAAGCCTCTGCAGACTGCCCCTTATCTCAGTTATAATAATACACTTTTTACCTCTGTGATTACCCTGTATCTAAGCCTCTGCAGACTGCCTCCTTATCTCAGTTATATTAATACACTTTTTACCTCTGTGATTACCTTGTATCTAAGCCTCTGCAGACTGCTCCTTATCTCAGTTATATTAATATACTTTTTACCTCTGTGATTACCCTGTATCTAAGCCTCTGCAGACTGCTCCTTATCTCAGTTATATTAATATACTTTTTACCTCTGTGATTACCTTGTATCTAAGCCTCTGCAGACTGCCCCCTTATCTCAGTTATATTAATACACTTTTTACCTCTGTGATTACCTTGTATCTAAGCCTCTGCAAACTGACCCTTATCTCAGTTATATTAATACACTTTTTACCTCTGTGATTACCTTGTATCTAAGCCTCTGCAGACTGCTCCTTATCTCAGTTATATTAATATACTTTTTACCTCTGTGATTACCCTGTATCTAAGCCTCTGCAGACTGCTCCTTATCTCAGTTATATTAATATACTTTTTACCTCTCTGATTACCTTGTATCTAAGCCTCTGCAGACTGCTCCTTATCTCAGTTATATTAATATACATTTTACCTCTGTGATTACCTTGTATCTAAGCCTCTGCAGACTGCTCCTTATCTCAGTTATATTAATATACTTTTTACCTCTGTGATTACCTTGTATCTAAGCCTCTGCAGACTGCCCCCTTATCTCAGTTATATTAATACACTTTTTACCTCTGTGATTACCTTGTATCTAAGCCTCTGCAAACTGACCCTTATCTCAGTTATATTAATACACTTTTTAGCTCTGTGATTACCTTGTATCTAAGCCTCTGCAGACTGCCCCTTATCTCAGTTATATTAATATACTTTTTACCTCTGTGATTACCCTGTATCTAAGCCTCTGCAAACTGCCCCCTTATCTCAGTTATATTAATATACTTTTTACCTCTGTGATTACCTTGTATCTAAGCCTCTGCAGACTGCCCCTTATCTCAGTTATATTAATATACTTTTTACCTCTGTGATTACCTTGTATCTAAGCCTCTGCAGACTGCCCCTTATCTCAGTTATATTAATATACTTTTTACCTCTGTGATTACCTTGTATCTAAGCCTCTGCAGACTGCCCCTTATCTCAGTTATATTAATATACTTTTTACCTCTGTGATTACCCTGTATCTAAGCCTCTGCAGACTGCCCCCTTATTTAGTGCTTTTGACAGACTTGCATTCTCAGTGCTGACTGATAAATAACTTTCTAGCTGTAATAAACTGTCAAATGCATTCAGATAATAGGTGTCCTTCAAGTGCTTAGAAATTAGCATATGAGCCTACCTAGGCTTAGCTTTCAACTAAGAATACCAAGAGAACAAAGCAAATTTGATGATAAAAGTAAATTAGAAAGTTGTTTAAATTTACATGCCTTATTCGAGTTATGAAAGTTTAATATGGACTTTACTGTCAATTTAAGTCTAACAGCGTCTACAAAACTCTCATGTGTTTACATAAGCAATTCAAACCTCTAATCTCTTTACAAGCAATTATTACTTATAAAAACGCATTGTTTTCCAATAAAATCCCTTTAAGTAACTGCACATTCTCACACACCCTGAATTAAAGCAAAATAAACATGCAGTGAATTAAAACACAAACAGCTAGATTACGAGTTTTGAGAGCTATAGGGAAATTAACTAACGCAACTAAAGTTGCGTTATTTAATCTCCTATAGCGCTGCCATTACAAGTTTTTCAAAACCCGGCTTGTGCGGACTATATGGTGCTTTTAAGCTCCATATCGCACCAAAAACAAGCTCTGTTTTGACGTGCTCGTGCACGCTTTCCCCATATTGGGAGAGCGGGTCTGAAAAAAGTCTAACACCTGCGATCGTGGAAAGAAAAGCTCCGTAACGCAGCCCCATTGATGTCTATGGGGAAAAAGAAAATAACGTTTCAACCTAACACTCTAACATAAACCCTACATCTAAACACCCCTAATCTGCCGCCCCCAATAGAATGAGAGCTGCTTAAATCCTATTGGCTGATTCGAACAGACAATAGGATTTTAGCAGCTCTAATTCCTATTGGCTGATTCAAATTTTTTCAGCCAATAGGAATGCAAGGGACGCCATCTTGGATCACGTACCTTGTATTGAAGATTCAGTGTACAGCAGTGACCATATGAAGAGGATGCTCCGCGCTGGATGTCTTCAGGATGGACCCGCTCCGCCTGCCGGGATCAAGATAGAAGATGCGGCCTGGATGAAGATTGAAGAGGCCGCCTGTATGAAGACTTCTTGCCGCTTGGATGAGGACTTCGCCTCCGGGATGAAGATTGAAGAGGCCGCCTGGATGAAGACTTCTCACGCCTGGATGAAGATCGTTCAAGAGGGACTTCAAAAACTGTAAGTGGATCTTCGGGGGTTAGTGATAGGTTAGTAGGTTTTTTACGTTTTTTTGGGGTGTTTTTTTTTTTAGGTTAGGGTTTGGGCATGTAAAAGAGCAATGCCCATACAAATGCCCTTTTCAGGGCAATGGGTAGCTTAGGTTTTTGTTAGAGTTAGGTTTTTTATTTTGAGGGGTTGGTTGGGTGGTGAGTTTTACTGTTGGGGGTCTTTGTATTTTTTTTACAGGTAAAAGAGCTGTTTAACTTAGGGCAATGCCATACAAAAGGCCCTTTTAAGGGCTATTGGTAGTTTATTGTAGGTTAGGGGTGTTTTTTTTATTTGATTTTTGATTTTGATTTGAGGGATATTAGATTAGGTGTAATTCGTTTTTATTTTTGATAATTTCGTTTGTTATTTTTTGTACTTTAGTGTTAGGGCGTTAGGATTAGTGGTTACTAGTTTAATTTAGTTTATTCCGATGTTGGGGGAATTCGGTTTAGGGGTTAATAGTTTACTTTAGTATATTTCGTTGTGGGGGCTTGCTGTTTAGGGGTTAATAGGTTTATTATAGTGCTGATGATGTTGGGGAGGGGCGAAATAGGGGTTAATACATTTTTTTTGTGGCGGCGATGTCGGGAGCGGCAGATTAGGGGTCAATAAGTTTAATATAGTGTTTGCGATGCGGGAGGGCCTCGGTTTAGGGGTTAATAGGTAGTTTATGGGTGTTTAGTGCACTTTGTAACACTTTAGTTATGAGTTGTATGCTACAGATTTGTAGCGTAAAACTCATAACTACTGACTTTAGATGGCGGTACGGATCTTGTCGTTTTAGGCTGTAACGCAGGTTTTTTAACCTCACAGCAAAACTCGTAATACCAGCGTTATGGGAATCCCAAGAAAAAACGTCATTTTTAAGAGTG
>NC_069509.1:192135559-192260559 GCF_027579735.1 Bombina bombina
CCGGCTGTTTGTGAGTGTCAAGTGAGCACCCGGCTGTCTGTGAGTGTCAGGTGAGCACCCGGTTGTCTGTGAGTGTCAGGTGAGCACCCGGCTGTCTGTGAGTGTCAGGTGAGCACCCGGCCAGCTGTTTATTAGTTGCTTGTGAGTGTCAGGTGAGCACCTGGCTGTCTGTGAGTGTCAGGTGAGCACCTGGCTGTCTGTGAGTGTCAGGTGAGCGCCCAGCTGTCTGTGAGTGTCAGGTGAGCACCTGGCTGTCTGTGAGTGTCAGGTGAGCACCTGGCTGTCTGTGAGTGTCAGGTGAGCACCTGGCTGTCTGTGAGTGTCAGGTGAGCACCAAGCTGTCTGTGAGTGTCAGGTGAGCAACTGGCTTTCTGTGAGTGTCAGGTGAGCACCTGGCTGTCTGTGAGTGTCAGGTGAGCACCCAGCTGTCTGTTAGTTTCAGGTGAGCACCTGGCTGTCTGTGAGTGTCAGGTGAGCACCTGGCTGTCTGTGAGTGTCAGGTGAGCACCTGGCTGTCTGTGAGTGTCAGGTGAGCACCTGGCTGTCTGTGAGTGTCAGGTGAGCACCTGGCTGTCTGTGAGTGTCAGGTGAGCACCTGGCTGTCTGTGACTGTCAGGTGAGCACCCAGCTGTCTGAGAGTGTCAGGTGAGCACCCAGCTGTCTGAGAGTGTCAGGTGAGCACCCAGCTGTCTGAGAGTGTCAGGTGAGCACCTGGTTGTTTGTGAGTGTCAGGTGAGCACCCAGCTGTCTGTGGGCATCAGGTGAGCAGCCGGCTGTCTGTGAGTGTCAGATGAGCACCCGGCTGTCTGAGAGTGTCAGGTGAGCACCCGGGTGTCTATGAGTGTCAGATGAGCACCCGGCTGTCTGAGAGTGTCAGGTGATCACCCGGCTGTCTGTGAGTGTCAGGTGAGCACCTGGCTGACTGTGAGAGTCAGGTGAGCACCCGGCTGTTTGTGAGAGTCAAGTAAGCACCCGGCTGTCTGTGAGTGTCAGGTGAGCACACGGCTGTCTGTGAGTGTCAGGTGAGCACCCGGCTGTCTGTGAGTGTCAGGTGAGCACCCGGCCAGCTGTTTATTAGTTGCTTGTGAGTGTCTGGTGAGCATCCGGCTGTTTGTGAGTGTCAGGTGAGCACCCGGCTGTTTGTGAGTGTCAAGTGAGCACCCGGCTGTCTGTGAGTGTCAGGTGAGCACCCGGTTGTCTGTGAGTGTCAGGTGAGCACCCGGCTGTCTTTGAGTGTCAGGTGAGCACCCGGCCAGCTGTTTATTAGTTGCTTGTGAGTGTCAGGTGAGCACCTGGCTGTCTGTGAGTGTCAGGTGAGCACCTGGCTGTCTGTGAGTGTCAGGTGAGCGCCCAGCTGTCTGTGAGTGTCAGGTGAGCACCTGGCTGTCTGTGAGTGTCAGGTGAGCACCTGGCTGTCTGTGAGTGTCAGGTGAGCACCTGGCTGTCTGTGAGTGTCAGGTGAGCACCTGGCTGTCTGTGAGTGTCAGGTGAGCACCCAGCTGTCTGTGAGTGTCAGGTGAGCAACTGGCTTTCTGTGAGTGTCAGGTGAGCACCTGGCTGTCTGTGAGTGTCAGGTGAGCACCCAGCTGTCTGTTAGTTTCAGGTGAGCACCTGGCTGTCTGTGAGTGTCAGGTGAGCACCTGGCTGTCTGTGAGTGTCAGGTGAGCACCTGGCTGTCTGTGAGTGTCAGGTGAGCACCTGGCTGTCTGTGAGTGTCAGGTGAGCACCCGGCTGTCTGTGAGTGTCAGGTTAGCACCCGGCTGTCTGTGAGTGTCAGGTGAGCACCTGGCTGTCTGTGAGTGTCAGGTGAGCACCTGGCTGTCTGTGACTGTCAGGTGAGCACCCAGCTGTCTGAGAGTGTCAGGTGAGCACCCAGCTGTCTGAGAGTGTCAGGTGAGCACCCAGCTGTCTGAGAGTGTCAGGTGAGCACCTGGTTGTTTGTGAGTGTCAGGTGAGCACCCAGCTGTCTGTGGGCGTCAGGTGAGCAGCCGGCTGTCTGTGAGTGTCAGGTGAGCACCCGGCTGTCTGAGAGTGTCAGGTGAGCACCCGGGTGTCTATGAGTGTCAGATGAGCACCCGGCTGTCTGAGAGTGTCAGGTGATCACCCGGCTGTCTGTGAGTGTCAGGTGAGCACCGGGCTGACTGTGAGAGTCAGGTGAGCACCCGGCTGTTTGTGAGCGTCATATGAGTACCCGGCTGATTGTGAGTGTCAGGTGAGCACCCGGCTGTCTGTGAGCGTCAGGTGAGCAGCCGGCTGTCTGTGAGTGTCAGGTGAGCACCTGGCTGTCTGTCTGTGAGTGTCAGGTGAGCAAATGGCTGTCTGTGAGCATCAGGTGAGCACCTGATTGTTTGTGAGTGTCAGGTGAGCACCGGCTGTCTGTAAGCGTCAGGTGAGCACCCGGCTGACTGTGAGTGTCAGGTGAGCATCCGGCTGTCTGTTAGTGTCAGGTGAGCACCCAGCTGTCTGTGAGTGGCAGGTGAGCACCAGGCTGACTGTGAGTGTCAGGTGAGCACCCGGCTGTCTGTGAGTGTCAGGTGAGCACCCGGCTGTCTGAGAGTGTCAGGTGAGCACCCGGGTGTCTATGAGTGTCAGATGAGCACCCGGCTGTCTGAGAGTGTCAGGTGATCACACGGCTGTCTGTGAGTGTCAGGTGAGCACCTGGCTGACTGTGAGAGTCAGGTGAGCACCCGGCTGTTTGTGAGCGTCAGATGAGTACCCGGCTGATTGTGAGTGTCAGGTGAGCACCCGGCTGTCTGTGAGTGTCTGGTGAGCATCCGGCTGTTTGTGAGTGTCAGGGGAGCACCCGGCTGTTTGTGAGTGTCAAGTGAGCACCCGGCTGTCTGTGAGTGTCAGGTGAGCACCCGGCTGTCTGTGAGTGTCAGGTGAGCACCCGGCTGTCTGTGAGTGTCAGGTGAGCACCCGGCCAGCTGTTTATTAGTTGCTTGTGAGTGTCAGGTGAGCACCTGGCTGTCTGTGAGTGTCAGGTGAGCACCTGGCTGTCTGTGAGTGTCATCTCTCTATCATCTATCTATCTATCTATCTATCTATTTTTCTATCCCTCCAGAGAAAACACACTAAATAATAGCTGGCACTTCATGAGATGCACACAGCTTAGTTACTGTAAACTAACTACACTCTCTGTGAGTGTCAGCTGAGCACCCGGCTGTCTGTGAGCATCAAGTGAGTACCCAGTTGTTTGTGAGTGTGTCAGGTGAGCACCCGGCTGTCTGTGAGCATCAGGTGAGAACCCGGGTGTTTGTGAGTGTCAGGTGAGCACCCGGCTGTTTGTGAGCATCAGGTGAGCACCCGGCTGTCTGTGAGTGTCAGGTGAGCACCCGGCTGTTTGTGAGTGTCAGGTGAGCACCCGGCTGTTTGTGAGTGTCAGGTGAGCACCCGGCTGTCTGTGAGTGTCAGGTGAGCACCCGGCTGTCTGTGAGTGTCAGGTGAGCACCCGGCTGTCTGTGAGTGTCAGGTGAGCACCCGTCTGTTTGTGAGTGTCAGGTGAGCACCCGGCTGTCTGTGAGTGTCAGGTGAGCACCCGGCTGTTTGTGAGTGTCAGATGAGCACCCGGCTGTCTGTGAGTGTCAGGTGAGCACCCGGCTGTTTGTGAGTGTCAGGTGAGCACCCGGCTGTCTGTGAGTGTCTAGTGAGCATCCGGCTGTTTGTGAGTGTCAGGTGAGCACCCGGCTGTTTGTGAGTGTCAAGTGAGCACCCGGCTGTCTGTGAGTGTCAGGTGAGCACCCGGCTGTCTGTGAGTGTCAGGTGAGCACCCGGCCAGCTGTTTATTAGTTGCTTGTGAGTGTCAGGTGAGCACCTGGCTGTCTGTGAGTGTCAGGTGAGCACCTGGCTGTCTGTGAGTGTCAGGTGAGCACCCAGCTGTCTGTGAGTGTCAGGTGAGCACCTGGCTGTCTGTGAGTGTCAGGTGAGCACCTGGCTGTCTGTGAGTTTCAGGTGAGCACCCGGCCAGCTGTTTATTAGTTGCTTGTGAGTGTCAGGTGAGCACCTGGCTGTCTGTGAGTGTCAGGTGAGCACCTGGCTGTCTGTGAGTGTCAGGTGAGCACCCAGCTGTCTGTGAGTGTCAGCTGAGCACCCGGCTGTCTGTGAGTGTGGCAAACCTAGCCACTTCTGGACTATAACATAAGAAAGGTTGTCTATAGGCTGTATATTGTGCTATGTAGATGTGACAGACCCTTCTGTCAGCACTGAAAGAGTTAACTGTGTTCAGCTTTAGCCTCAGCTATTGTGCACTGTCATTCTGTTTAAAAACCTGAAAACTGGCTGGGTTGTGAATTGCTGATTCCCTATGCAGGACATTGTTCCCTGGTGTTAACCCTTGGTATCCGGTTGGTACCGTTACAATTGGTGGCAAGCGACGGAATGAACCTTATCGCCCAGAAGAGCAACTACACAAGCCAGTAACCTCAGGAAGAGGGGGATTACTACAATACTGACTAAGATGGAAGGAGTACCAGGGACCGAAGTGAATGGAGATGGATTATTCTAAGCTAAAGAGACAAACGTAAAAGGAACTGCTAGAAGCCAGGGGAAAGATAGGCAGCAGCAAACCCAAGGCTATATTAATTGCTGAGCTGATGGAGGGAGACAGAGCTCGCAGCGCTACGCCTCCAGCAGCCATGGAGGAGACCCTATACCAGAGGGAAATGAGGACCAGGCTGGAATTTTTACCCCAACCTGTACCACGGGATATGCTATCCGTGGTAATGGCAGATGTGCAGGAGTACGTGATGGCACACAGTCCGCGGAATGCATCCTCCCGAGCAGAATCCATTTTGGACGCACTCAGCAACCCAGTAAGACCCAAAATCCCATACCATGCATTTAAAATGTTTTGTGAGGAGAAGGATGAGATTGATGGGTATTTACAGGATTTTGAGAGACTGTGCGAGTTACATGATTTGGAGCAGTCCGTATGGGTGCCGGTGCTAGCAGGCAAGCTAGCCGGTAGGGCAGCGGAAGCGTATCGCGCTGTACCCAGGGAGGACAGCAAGGATTACGCTAAAGTGAAGAGAGCGATCTTGGAAAGATATGCCATTACCTCAGAGGCATACCGGCGCAAGTTTAGAGGCCTGCGCAAGCCAGAAAGAGATTCCCATGCAGAGTGGGCCCACAAGCTGGATCAAGCATCTCAGGGGTGGATACAGGCCAGCCAAGCTACCACCATGGAAGAATTGCGACAACTGATGCTGTTGGAGCAATTCTTTAACGGCTTGTCCCCAGAAGCCCAAGAATGGGTGAGAGATCGAAAACCCCTCACCTTAACCGAAGCAGCCAGATTAGCAGACCAGCATTTTGATGCCAGGAGGCACCATGGACTACAGCCTAACAACGGACGGGCTAATATACAATGCCACACCTGCAAGCAGTGGGGACATATGGCACGTGAGTGCACCCAAAATCGGAGCAGACAAGCTTGGAACCAGGTCAGACAGAACCTGGCCCCAAGGGCGGCTGCTCACCATTACCAAACGGAGCCAGCCGCTCATGAGGTGTTGAGCACCCAAGCCGAGGAACCCCTGGGAATTCTGCATGAGGTGATGTCGGTCCAGGGACTTCGGGATTCGGGAGCTACTTTAACCCTGATAGCTCCCCATTTGGTGCCGGATACAGCACCCACTGGCGGATCCGTGGCAGTACGAGGGGCAGGGGGAGCAGTATACCGATTGCCCACTGCTAGAGTGGAGTACAGACCCCCAGTCACCCCAGCAGCTGCCAGTTACCAACCCCCGGCGCACCGCTATACCACACGGCCTCCGGCCACGAACTACCCTCAGAGAGCCCGGTTCAATTCGCGGGGCTACTCACAACCTATTCGGTGCTTTGGATGTAAGCAACTAGGGCACAAAAGACCAGAGTGTCCCCTAAACGCAGCGAATCAAGCACAGTCCTGGAGAAGACCCGCTGGCGGAATCCCACATAATCCTCAGCCTGTGGCCCGCTACGTAGAGGCGCCAGAATGCTGGGGCAGCCTACATGAAGCAGACCCCGTGCAAGCTGCCCACCGGAATAACCGGCAACGGGTTAAAGTGAATGGGAAGGAGGTCAGTTGTCTACGGGATACTGGTGCTACCATGACCTTGCTTCAAGAGAACTTGGTGCCTGAGAAACAGCACACTGGAGACACTGTGGCTGTGAGGGTAGCAGGGGGCACTGTGTTCCGCCTACCTGTTGCCAGGGTACATTTGGATTGGGGAGTGGGCGCTAGACTTGTGAATGTGGGGGTCAAGAAGGACTTACCTGCTGATGTTCTCCTTGGAAATGACTTGGCCCCCCTTGTTTCTGCCTATGCTCCCATGGATCCCGCTGATGTTAACCCTGTGACTACCCAAGCCCAGTCCCTCCGGGAAGAGACGCTTCCATGTTTGGGGTGGGGGCAGTACTGAGCCAAGTTGGAGCAGATGGCGGAGAACACCCCGTAGCTTACTTGAGCCGAAAGTTGTTGCCCCGGACATCCCCAAGCCGATCCGTTGGGATCAGACTGTGTATGCCGGCTTGGTTCTGGGGGAGCATTGTGGCAAACCTAGCCACTTCTGGACTATAACATAAGAAAGGTTGTCTATAGGCTGTATATTGTGCTATGTAGATGTGACAGACCCTTCTGTCAGCACTGAAAGAGTTAACTGTGTTCAGCTTTAGCCTCAGCTATTGTGCACTGTCATTCTGTTTAAAAACCTGAAAACTGGCTGGGTTGTGAATTGCTGATTCCCTATGCAGGACATTGTTCCCTGGTGTTAACCCTTGGTATCCGGTTGGTACCGTTACAGTGAGCATCAGGTGAGTACCCAGTTGTTTGTGAGTGTGTCAGGTGAGCACCCGGCTGTCTATGAGCATCAGGTGAGTACCCAGTTGTTTGTGAGTGTCAGGTGAGCACACGGCTGTTTGTGAGCATCAGGTGAGCACCCGGCTGTCTGTGAGTGTCAGGTGAGCACCCGGCTGTTTGTGAGTGTCAGGTGAGCACCCGGCTGTTTGTGAGTGTCAGGTGAGCACCCGGCTGTCTGTGAGTGTCAGGTGAGCACCCGGCTGTCTGTGAGTGTCAGGTGAGCACCTGGCTTTCTGTGAGTGTCAGGTGAGCACCCGTCTGTTTGTGAGTGTCAGGTGAGCACCTGGCTGTCTGTGAGTGTCAGGTGAGCACCCAGCTGTCTGTGAGTGTCAGGTGAGCACCTGGCTTTCTGTGAGTGTCAGGTGAGCACCCGTCTGTATGTGAGTGTCAGGTGAGCACCCGGCTGTCTGTGAGTGTCAGGTGAGCACCCGGCTGTTTGTGAGTGTCAGATGAGCACCCGGCTGTCTGTGAGTGTCAGGTGAGCACCCGGCTGTTTGTGAGTGTCAGGTGAGCACCCGGCTGTCTGTGAGTGTCTGGTAAGCATCCGGCTGTTTGTGAGTGTCAGGTGAGCACCCGGCTGTTTGTGAGTGTCAAGTGAGCACCCGGCTGTCTATGAGTGTCAGGTGAGCACCCGGCTGTCTGTGAGTGTCAGGTGAGCACCCGGCTGTCTGTGAGTGTCAGGTGAGCACCCGGCCAGCTGTTTATTAGTTGCTTGTGAGTGTCAGGTGAGCACCTGGCTGTCTGTGAGTGTCAGGTGAGCACCCGGCTGTTTGTGAGTGTCAGATGAGCACCCGGCTGTCTGTGAGTGTCAGGTGAGCACCCGGCTGTTTGTGAGTGTCAGGTGAGCACCCGGCTGTCTGTGAGTGTCTGGTAAGCATCCGGCTGTTTGTGAGTGTCAGGTGAGCACCCGGCTATTTGTGAGTGTCAAGTGAGCACCCGGCTGTCTATGAGTGTCAGGTGAGCACCCGGCTGTCTGTGAGTGTCAGGTGAGCACCCGGCTGTCTGTGAGTGTCAGGTGAGCACCCGGCCAGCTGTTTATTAGTTGCTTGTGAGTGTCAGGTGAGCACCTGGCTGTCTGTGAGTGTCAGGTGAGCACCTGGCTGTCTGTGAGTGTCAGGTGAGCACCCAGCTGTCTGTGAGTGTCAGGTGAGCACCTGGCTGTCTGTGAGTGTCAGGTGAGCACCTGGCTGTCTGTGAGTGTCAGGTGAGCACCCAGCTCTCTGTGAGTGTCAGGTGAGCACCTGGCTTTCTGTGAGTGTCAGGTGAGCACCTGGCTGTCTGTGAGTGTCAGGTGAGCACCCAGCTGTCTGTTAGTGTCAGGTGAGCACCTGGCTGTCTGTGAGTGTCAGGTGATCACCTGGCTGTCTGTGAGTGTCAGGTGAGCACCTGGCTGTCTGTGAGTGTCAGGTGAGCACCCAGCTGTCTGTGAGTGTCATGTGAGCACCTGGCTGTCTGTGAATGTCAGGTGAGCACCTGGCTGTCTGTGAGTGTCAGGTGAGCACCTGGCTGTCTGTGACTGTCAGGTGAGCACCCAGCTGTCTGAGAGTGTCAGGTGAGCACCCAGCTGTCTGAGAGTGTCAGGTGAGCACCCAGCTGTCTGAGAGTGTCAGGTGAGCACCTGGTTGTTTGTGAGTGTCAGGTGAGCACCCAGCTGTCTGTGGGCATCAGGTGAGCAGCCGGCTGTCTGTGAGTGTCAGATGACCACCCGGCTGTCTGAGAGTGTCAGGTGAGCACCCGGGTGTCTATGAGTGTCAGATGAGCACCCGGCTGTCTGAGAGTGTCAGGTGATCACCCGGCTGTCTGTGAGTGTCAGGTGAGCACCTGGCTGACTGTGAGAGTCAGGTGAGCACCCGACTGTTTGTGAGAGTCAAGTAAGCACCCGGCTGTCTGTGAGTGTCAGGTGAGCACACGGCTGTCTGTGAGTGTCAGGTGAGCACCCGGCTGTCTGTGAGTGTCAGGTGAGCACCCGGCCAGCTGTTTATTAGTTGCTTGTGAGTGTCTGGTGAGCATCCGGCTGTTTGTGAGTGTCAGGTGAGCACCCGGCTGTTTGTTAGTGTCAAGTGAGCACCCGGCTGTCTGTGAGTGTCAGGTGAGCACCCGGTTGTCTGTGAGTGTCAGGTGAGCACCCGGCTGTCTGTGAGTGTCAGGTGAGCACCCGGCCAGCTGTTTATTAGTTGCTTGTGAGTGTCAGGTGAGCACCTGGCTGTCTGTGAGTGTCAGGTGAGCACCTGGCTGTCTGTGAGTGTCAGGTGAGCACCCAGCTGTCTGTGAGTGTCAGGTGAGCACCTGGCTGTCTGTGAGTGTCAGGTGAGCACCTGGCTGTCTGTGAGTGTCAGGTGAGCACCTGGCTGTCTGTGAGTGTCAGGTGAGCACCCAGCTGTCTGTGAGTGTCAGGTGAGCAACTGGCTTTCTGTGAGTGTCAGGTGAGCACCTGGCTGTCTGTGAGTGTCAGGTGAGCACCCAGCTGTCTGTTAGTTTCAGGTGAGCACCTGGCTGTCTGTGAGTGTCAGGTGAGCACCTGGCTGTCTGTGAGTGTCAGGTGAGCACCTGGCTGTCTGTGAGTGTCAGGTGAGCACCCAGCTGTCTGTGAGTGTCAGGTTAGCACCTGGCTGTCTGTGAGTGTCAGGTGAGCACCTGGCTGTCTGTGAGTGTCAGGTGAGCACCTGGCTGTCTGTGACTGTCAGGTGAGCACCCAGCTGTCTGAGAGTGTCAGGTGAGCACCCAGCTGTCTGAGAGTGTCAGGTGAGCACCCAGCTGTCTGAGAGTGTCAGGTGAGCACCTGGTTGTTTGTGAGTGTCAGGTGAGCACCCAGCTGTCTGTGGGCGTCAGGTGAGCAGCCGGCTGTCTGTGAGTGTCAGGTGAGCACCCGGCTGTCTGAGAGTGTCAGGTGAGCACCCGGGTGTCTATGAGTGTCAGATGAGCACCCGGCTGTCTGAGAGTGTCAGGTGATCACCCGGCTGTCTGTGAGTGTCAGGTGAGCACCTGGCTGACTGTGAGAGTCAGGTGAGCACCCGGCTGTTTGTGAGCGTCATATGAGTACCCGGCTGATTGTGAGTGTCATGTGAGCACCCGGCTGTCTGTGAGCGTCAGGTGAGCAGCCGGCTGTCTGTGAGTGTCAGGTGAGCACCTGGCTGTCTGTCTGTGAGTGTCAGGTGAGCAAATGGCTGTCTGTGAGCATCAGGTGAGCACCTGATTGTTTGTGAGTGTCAGGTGAGCACCGGCTGTCTGTAAGCGTCAGGTGAGCACCCCGGCTGACTGTGAGTGTCAGGTGAGCATCCGGCTGTCTGTTAGTGTCAGGTGAGCACCCAGCTGTCTGTGAGTGGCAGGTGAGCACCAGGCTGACTGTGAGTGTCAGGTGAGCACCCGGCTGTCTGAGAGTGTCAGGTGAGCACCCGGCTGTCTGAGAGTGTCAGGTGAGCACCCGGGTGTCTATGAGTGTCAGATGAGCACCCGGCTGTCTGAGAGTGTCAGGTGATCACACGGCTGTCTGTGAGTGTCAGGTGAGCACCTGGCTGACTGTGAGAGTCAGGTGAGCACCCGGCTGTTTGTGAGCGTCAGATGAGTACCCGGCTGATTGTGAGTGTCAGGTGAGCACCCGGCTGTCTGTGAGTGTCTGGTGAGCATCCGGCTGTTTGTGAGTGTCAGGGGAGCACCCGGCTGTTTGTGAGTGTCAAGTGAGCACCCGGCTGTCTGTGAGTGTCAGGTGAGCACCCGGCTGTCTGTGAGTGTCAGGTGAGCACCCGGCTGTCTGTGAGTGTCAGGTGAGCACCCGGCCAGCTGTTTATTAGTTGCTTGTGAGTGTCAGGTGAGCACCTGGCTGTCTGTGAGTGTCAGGTGAGCACCTGGCTGTCTGTGAGTGTCATCTCTCTATTATCTATCTATCTATCTATCTATCTATTTTTCTATCCCTCCAGAGAAAACACACTAAATAATAGCTGGCACTTCATGAGATGCACACAGCTTAGTTACTGTAAACTAACTACACTCTCTGTGAGTGTCAGCTGAGCACCCGGCTGTCTGTGAGCATCAGGTGAGTACCCAGTTGTTTGTGAGTGTGTCAGGTGAGCACCCGGCTGTCTGTGAGCATCAGGTGAGTACCCAGTTGTTTGTGAGTGTCAGGTGAGCACCCGGCTGTTTGTGAGCATCAGGTGAGCACCCGGCTGTCTGTGAGTGTCAGGTGAGCACCCGGCTGTTTGTGAGTGTCAGGTGAGCACCCGGCTGTTTGTGAGTGTCAGGTGAGCACCCGGCTGTCTGTGAGTGTCAGGTGAGCACCCGGCTGTCTGTGAGTGTCATGTGAGCACCCGTCTGTTTGTGAGTGTCAGGTGAGCACCCGGCTGTCTGTGAGTGTCAGGTGAGCACCCGGCTGTTTGTGAGTGTCAGATGAGCACCCGGCTGTCTGTGAGTGTCAGGTGAGCACCCGGCTGTTTGTGAGTGTCAGGTGAGCACCCGGCTGTCTGTGAGTGTCTTGTGAGCATCCGGCTGTTTGTGAGTGTCAGGTGAGCACCCGGCTGTTTGTGAGTGTCAAGTGAGCACCCGGCTGTCTGTGAGTGTCAGGTGAGCACCCGGCTGTCTGTGAGTGTCAGGTGAGCACCCGGCCAGCTGTTTATTAGTTGCTTGTGAGTGTCAGGTGAGCACCTGGCTGTCTGTGAGTGTCAGGTGAGCACCTGGCTGTCTGTGAGTGTCAGGTGAGCACCCGGCTGTCTGTGAGTGTCAGGTGAGCACCTGGCTGTCTGTGAGTGTCAGGTGAGCACCCGGCTGTCTGTGAGTGTCAGGTGAGCACCCGGCCAGCTGTTTATTAGTTGCTTGTGAGTGTCAGGTGAGCACCTGGCTGTCTGTGAGTGTCAGGTGAGCACCTGGCTGTCTGTGAGTGTCAGGTGAGCACCCAGCTGTCTGTGAGTGTCAGGTGAGCACCAGGCTGACTGTGAGTGTCAGGTGAGCACCTGGCTGTCTGTGAGTGTCAGGTGAGCACCCAGCTGTCTGTGAGTGTCAGGTGAGCACCTGGCTTTCTGTGAGTGGCAGGTGAGCACCTGGCTGTCTGTGAGTGTCAGGTGAGCACCCAGCTGTCTGTTAGTGTCAGGTGAGCACCTGGCTGTCTGTGAGTGTCAGGTGAGCACCTGGCTGTCTGTGTCAGGTGAGCACCTGGCTGTCTGTGAGTGTCAGGTGAGCACCCAGCTGTCTGTGAGTGTCAGGTGAGCACCTGGCTGTCTGTGAGTGTCAGGTGAGCACCCGGCCAGCTGTTTATTAGTTGCTTGTGAGTGTCAGGTGAGCACCCGGCTGTTTGTGAGCGTCAGATGAGTACCCGGCTGATTGTGAGTGTCAGGTGAGCACCCGGCTGTCTTTGAGTGTCTGGTGAGCATCCGGCTGTTTGTGAGTGTCAGGGGAGCACCCGGCTGTTTGTGAGTGTCAAGTGAGCACCCGGCTGTCTGTGAGTGTCAGGTGAGCACCCGGCTGTCTGTGAGTGTCAGGTGAGCACCCGGCTGTCTGTGAGTGTCAGGTGAGCACCCGGCCAGCTGTTTATTAGTTGCTTGTGAGTGTCAGGTGAGCACCTGGCTGTCTGTGAGTGTCAGGTGAGCACCTGGCTGTCTGTGAGTGTCATCTCTCTATCATCTATCTATCTATCTATCTATCTATTTTTCTATCCCTCCAGAGAAAACACACTAAATAATAGCTGGCACTTCATGAGATGCACACAGCTTAGTTACTGTAAACTAACTACACTCTCTGTGAGTGTCAGCTGAGCACCCGGCTGTCTGTGAGCATCAGGTGAGTACCCAGTTGTTTGTGAGTGTGTCAGGTGAGCACCCGGCTGTCTGTGAGCATCAGGTGAGTACCCAGTTGTTTGTGAGTGTCAGGTGAGCACCCGGCTGTTTGTGAGCATCAGGTGAGCACCCGGCTGTCTGTGAGTGTCAGGTGAGCACCCGGCTGTTTGTGAGTGTCAGGTGAGCACCCGGCTGTTTGTGAGTGTCAGGTGAGCACCCGGCTGTCTGTGAGTGTCAGGTGAGCACCCGGCTGTCTGTGAGTGTCAGGTGAGCACCCGTCTGTTTGTGATTGTCAGGTGAGCACCCGGCTGTCTGTGAGTGTCAGGTGAGCACCCGGCTGTTTGTGAGTGTCAGATGAGCACCCGGCTGTCTGTGAGTGTCAGGTGAGCACCCGGCTGTTTGTGAGTGTCAGGTGAGCACCCGGCTGTCTGTGAGTGTCTAGTGAGCATCCGGCTGTTTGTGAGTGTCAGGTGAGCACCCGGCTGTTTGTGAGTGTCAAGTGAGCACCCGGCTGTCTGTGAGTGTCAGGTGAGCACCTGGCTGTCTGTGAGTGTCAGGTGAGCACCCGGCCAGCTGTTTATTAGTTGCTTGTGAGTGTCAGGTGAGCACCTGGCTGTCTGTGAGTGTCAGGTGAGCACCTGGCTGTCTGTGAGTGTCAGGTGAGCACCCAGCTGTCTGTGAGTGTCAGGTGAGCACCTGGCTGTCTGTGAGTGTCAGGTGAGCACCCGGCTGTCTGTGAGTGTCAGGTGAGCACCCAGCTGTCTGTGAGTGTCAGGTGAGCACCTGGCTTTCTGTGAGTGGCAGGTGAGCACCTGGCTGTCTGTGAGTGTCAGGTGAGCACCCAGCTGTCTGTTAGTGTCAGGTGAGCACCTGGCTGTCTGTGAGTGTCAGGTGAGCACCTGGCTGTCTGTGTCAGGTGAGCACCTGGCTGTCTGTGAGTGTCAGGTGAGCACCCAGCTGTCTGTGAGTGTCAGGTGAGCACCTGGCTGTCTGTGAGTGTCAGGTGAGCACCCGGCCAGCTGTTTATTAGTTGCTTGTGAGTGTCAGGTGAGCACCCGGCTGTTTGTGAGCGTCAGATGAGTACCCGGCTGATTGTGAGTGTCAGGTGAGCACCCGGCTGTCTTTGAGTGTCTGGTGAGCATCCGGCTGTTTGTGAGTGTCAGGGGAGCACCCGGCTGTTTGTGAGTGTCAAGTGAGCACCCGGCTGTCTGTGAGTGTCAGGTGAGCACCCGGCTGTCTGTGAGTGTCAGGTGAGCACCCGGCTGTCTGTGAGTGTCAGGTGAGCACCCGGCCAGCTGTTTATTAGTTGCTTGTGAGTGTCAGGTGAGCACCTGGCTGTCTGTGAGTGTCAGGTGAGCACCTGGCTGTCTGTGAGTGTCATCTCTCTATCATCTATCTATCTATCTATCTATCTATCTATCTATCTATCTATCTATCTATTTTTCTATCCCTCCAGAGAAAACACACTAAATAATAGCTGGCACTTCATGAGATGCACACAGCTTAGTTACTGTAAACTAACTACACTCTCTGTGAGTGTCAGCTGAGCACCCGGCTGTCTGTGAGCATCAGGTGAGTACCCAGTTGTTTGTGAGTGTGTCAGGTGAGCACCCGGCTGTCTGTGAGCATCAGGTGAGTACCCAGTTGTTTGTGAGTGTCAGGTGAGCACCCGGCTGTCTGTGAGTGTCAGGTGAGCACCCGGCTGTCTGTGAGTGTCAGGTGAGCACCCGGCTGTTTGTGAGTGTCAGGTGAGCACCCGGCTGTTTGTGAGTGTCAGGTGAGCACCCGGCTGTCTGTGAGTGTCAGGTGAGCACCCGGCTGTCTGTGAGTGTCAGGTGAGCACCCGGCTGTTTGTGAGTGTCAGGTGAGCACCCGGCTGTCTGTGAGTGTCAGGTGAGCACCCGGCTGTTTGTGAGTGTCAGATGAGCACCCGGCTGTCTGTGAGTGTCAGGTGAGCACCCGGCTGTTTGTGAGTGTCAGGTGAGCACCCGGCTGTCTGTGAGTGTCTAGTGAGCATCCGGCTGTTTGTGAGTGTCAGGTGAGAACCCGGCTGTTTGTGAGTGTCACGTGAGCACCCGGCTGTCTGTGAGTGTCAGGTGAGCACCCGGCTGTCTGTGAGTGTCAGGTGAGCACCCGGCTGTCTGTGAGTGTCAGGTGAGCACCCGGCCAGCTGTTTATTAGTTGCTTGTGAGTGTCAGGTGAGCACCTGGCTGTCTGTGAGTGTCAGGTGAGCACCTGGCTGTCTGTGAGTGTCAGGTGAGCACCCAGCTGTCTGTGAGTGTCAGGTGAGCACCTGGCTGTCTGTGAGTGTCAGGTGAGCACCTGGCTGTCTGTGAGTGTCAGGTGAGCACCCGGCCAGCTGTTTATTAGTTGCTTGTGAGTGTCAGGTGAGCACCTGGCTGTCTGTGAGTGTCAGGTGAGCACCTGGCTGTCTGTGAGTGTCAGGTGAGCACCTGGCTGACTGTGAGAGTCAGGTGAGCACCCGGATGTTTGTGAGCGTCAGATGAGTACCCGGCTGATTGTGAGTGTCAGGTGATCACCCGGCTGTCTGTGAGTGTCAGGTGAGCACCTGGCTGACTGTGAGAGTCAGGTGAGCACCCGGATGTTTGTGAGCGTCAGATGAGTACCCGGCTGATTGTGAGTGTCAGGTGAGCACCCGGCTGTCTGTGAGCGTCAGGTGAGCAGCCGGCTGTCTGTGAGTGTCAGGTGAGCACCTGGCTGTCTGTGAGTGTCAGGTGAGCACCCGGCCAGCTGTTTATTAGTTGCTTGTGAGTGTCAGGTGAGCACCTGGCGGTCTGTGAGTGTCAGGTGAGCACCTGGCTGTCTGTGAGTGTCAGGTGAGCACCCAGCTGTCTGTGAGTGTCAGGTGAGCACCTGGCTGTCTGTGAGTGTCAGGTGAGCACCCAGCTGTCTGTGAGTGTCAGGTGAGCACCTGGCTTTCTGTGAGTGTCAGGTGAGCACCTGGCTGTCTGTGAGTGTCAGGTGAGCACCCAGCTGTCTGTTAGTGTCAGGTGAGCACCTGGCTGTCTGTGAGTGTCAGGTGAGCACCTGGCTGTCTGTGAGTGTCAGGTGAGCACCTGGCTATCTGTGAGTGTCAGGTGAGCACCCAGCTGTCTGTGAGTGTCAGGTGAGTACCTGGCTGTCTGTGAGTGTCAGGTGAGCACCCGGCCAGCTGTTTATTAGTTGCTTGTGAGTGTCAGGAGAGCACCTGGCTGTCTGTGAGTGTCAGGTGAGCACCCGGCTGTCTGTGAGTGTCAGGTGAGCACCCGGCCAGCTGTTTATTAGTTGCTTGTGAGTGTCAGGTGAGCACCTGGCTGTCTGTGAGTGTCAGGTGAGCACCTGGCTGTCTGTGAGTGTCAGGTGAGCACCCAGCTGTCTGTGAGTGTCAGGTGAGCACCTGGCTGTCTGTGAGTGTCAGGTGAGCACCTGGCTGTCTGTGAGTGTCAGTTGAGCACCCAGCTGTCTGTGAGTGTCAGGTGAGCACCTGGCTTTCTGTGAGTGTCAGGTGAGCACCTGGCTGTCTGTGAGTGTCAGGTGAGCACCCAGCTGTCTGT
Source organism: Bombina bombina (assembly GCF_027579735.1). NCBI lineage: Eukaryota > Metazoa > Chordata > Amphibia > Anura > Bombinatoridae > Bombina > Bombina bombina. The sequence continues at coordinate 192,151,711 of NC_069509.1, forward strand.
TAGTGTCAGGTGAGCACCTGGCTGTCTGTGAGTGTCAGGTGAGCACCTGGCTGTCTGTGAGTGTCAGGTGAGCACCTGGCTGTCTGTGAGTGTCAGGTGAGCACCCAGCTGTCTGTGAGTGTCAGGTGAGCACCCGGCTGTCTGTGAGTGTCAGGTGAGCACCTGGCTGTCTGTGAGTGTCAGGTGAGCACCTGGCTGTCTGTGAGTGTCAGGTGAGCACCCGGCTGTCTGAGAGTGTCAGGTGAGCACCCAGCTGTCTGAGTGTCAGGTGAGCACCCAGCTGTCTGAGAGTGTCAGGTGAGCACCTGGTTGTTTGTGAGTGTCAGGTGAGCACCCGGCTGTCTGTGGGCGTCAGGTGAGCAGCCGGCTGTCTGTGAGTGTCAGGTGAGCACCCGGCTGTCTGAGAGTGTCAGGTGAGCACCCGGGTGTCTATGAGTGTCAGATGAGCACCCGGCTGTCTGAGAGTGTCAGGTGATCACCCGGCTGTCTGTGAGTGTCAGGTGAGCACCTGGCTGACTGTGAGAGTCAGGTGAGCACCCGGATGTTTGTGAGCGTCAGATGAGTACCCGGCTGATTGTGAGTGTCAGGTGAGCACCCGGCTGTCTGTGAGCGTCAGGTGAGCAGCCGGCTGTCTGTGAGTGTCAGGTGAGCACCTGGCTGTCTGTCTGTGAGTGTCAGGTGAGCAAATGGCTGTCTGTGAGCATCAGGTGAGCACCTGATTGTTTGTGAGTGTCAGGTGAGCACCGGCTGTCTGTAAGCGTCAGGTGAGAACCCGGCTGACTGTGCGTGTCAGGTGAGCATCCGGCTGTCTGTTAGTGTCAGGTGAGCACCCGGCTGTCTGTGAGTGGCAGGTGAGCACCAGGCTGACTGTGAGTGTCAGGTGAGCACCCAGCTGTCTGTGAGTGTCAGGTGAGCACCCGGCTGACTGAGAGTGTCAGGTGAGCATCCGGCTGTCTGTTAGTATCAGGTGAGCACCAGGCTGACTGAGAGTGTCAGGTGAGCACCCGGCTGACTGAGAGTGTCAGGTGAGCACCCGGCTGACTGAGAGTGTCAGGTGAACACCCGGCTGTTTGTGAGTGTCAGGTGAGCACCCGGCTGTCTGTGAGTGTCAGGTGAGCACCTGGCTGTCTGTGAGCATCAGGTGAGCACCTGATTGTTTGTGAGTGTCAGGTGAGCACCGGCTGTCTGTAAGCATCAGGTGAGCACCCGGCTGACTGTGAGTGTCAGGTGAGCATCCGGCTGTCTGTTAGTGTCAGGTGAGCACCCGGCTGTCTGTGAGTGGCAGGTGAGCACCAGGCTGACTGTGAGTGTCAGGTGAGCACCCGGCTGTCTGTGAGTGTCAGGTGAGCACCCGGCTGACTGAGAGTGTCAGGTGAGCATCCGGCTGTCTGTTAGTATCAGGTGAGCACCAGGCTTACTGAGAGTGTCAGGTGAGCACCCGGCTGACTGAGAGTGTCAGGTGAGCACCCGGCTGTTTGCGAGTGTCAGGTGAGCACCCGGCTGTCTGTGAGTGTCAGGTGAGCACCTGGCTGTCTGTGAGCGTCAGGTGAGCACCCGACTGACTGTGAGTGTCAGGTGAGCACCCGACTGATTGTGAGTGTCAGGTGAGCACCCAGCTGTCTGTGAGTGGCAGGCGAGCAACCAGGTGCTGCAAGTTTTGCCAGTAGAATGATATGTGTGACCATTCTGGTTTAAGAGAGCCGTCCACCTTCATATGATATGCAGAGAAAAATGAATATAATTTATATATTACACAAATTAAGCCCAGTATTTCAGATATAAATGGGCTCAAGCAATGTGTAGCATGTTGCAGGGTTTGTATCAGCGAGAACATCCATAACAAGAAATAGTTTAAATGTATCCTTGAGAATACTGCAATGAGATTACACAAAACAGGAAGTCGGATCACAATCCTCTAGAAAACCTTATCAACGGATTTATCTATAACAATCCCCAAAGACTTTGCTGGTGCTTTTCTGCTGCAAACCATAAGATAAGTTTTTCTTAAAGGGACAGTCCTGTAGACACATCATTGTGATTATTTATCGTTACATACCAGATAAGCATCCTGCAACTGGTCCCACATCTACTAACTTGTAAGTACATGAAATATTTAAATATTCATCGCTTGTTAGGAGCCAAAACCATGCTCCACCCACCTATTGCACCATTGCGTGTATATTTTGGTTTGTTACATTTCTCCAGTCACAATCAACTCTTAAGCTTTCCTACTTGCACACACTAAAGTGCATATGGTATTTGAAAAAGCAGAAACATGGAAGCAGCCCTAGGATTAGGCCAACTAGCCAATAGCCTAAGGCCTCGCTCATCATGAGACCTCACACAGGGGCATAGAATAAATGTTCATTTGTTATTTTTATCATATTTATTTATTTGTTCCTGGTCCGGTAGTGCCACTGGATTACCTATATATGTATCACACGCTGTGCAGGGGATCTGAGAATGGCTACACATTTAGGGCTCGCTTTATCAAGTCTTTTCTAAACTTTGACTGCAGGTTCGCACAAGAGAACCTGCAGTTGGGATTTATCAAGCAGTGGTCGTCAGACCTCTGCTTCCCTGCCCTGTTCTCCACCTCTTAAGTGGAGAATTGAAATCTCCCCGGCCCGGTCTCTTCCGACCGTAAATATTGACAGCTACTTCCTGTGCGTGATTGGCTGTGCGTGGGCAGGGGGCGGGGTTGCACACAAGCGCACTGGAGTGCTCGTGTGCAATGATAAATTTGGGCAGTGGATTGCTGCCCACCAGAGGAGAAGCCAGGCAGACAGGGGCGAATATGTACGCCCATGTCGGCCTGTGGGTGATAAATTGAGCCCTTACTGTGGGTAATGTTTCCTCTCTGTAAGGTTCGACATCTTCTCCTTCCTCAGTCTCCCTCTGCCTGACAAAGTAACCTCTTCCCTCACGACAGGGTTATAAAATCTACAAGTTCAGGACGAGTTGGACATGCGCTGCTTATTTAGCTACATATGTTTTAGTTATATTAACTATATTATGTATGCGGTACTTGTAAAGCGCGGCTAATCACCCGTAAGGGTCTCAAGGCACTGCTCATTTTATCGACCTCGGAAGGATGAAAGGCTGAGTGGACCTCGCCGGGGATTGAACCTGCAACCCTTGGGTTGCTACAAAGCTCAGCCACAGTGCCTTAGCATGCTGAGCTATCTGTCTGGCCTATTATGAAAGTTTGCTCCCTGCAACAGTTTCTCTGAGACACACGGGGCTGAGACTGAACATCTCAATAACAGTGAGTAAGGTGTCAAGCAGAGAATATAGTTATGAAAATGAAAAGGGCAATGAGTGCTGTAAGTCTCTAGCAGTCTGACTCAGCTAGAGATCGGGGCATATTGCTGCTGAAACAACTTCTGCAAAAGGGGATCTTAACCTCTAAGCTCCCAGAGAGGTTTGTCTTTCATTGCTACACTCAGTGCTTCTGTAGCCCTAGCCAGCAGGCAATGAGTTAAATAGCTCTGCTTTAGGAAGTAAAGGGACCCAGTGGGGCTTCACCTTCTCTCCGGTAAGTTTGCTTTAGTTTTTCTGTTGGAATTTTTAACACAGAATTTGTCTTCTAAGCATGAAACTTGCACAAATCATGTGTGGTCCTGTATTTCCCTTCTCAGTTTCATTAACAGCCTATGAGGCCCATGTATCAGGCTCTGTATGCAGCCTGTGGGCCCGTGTCTTCAGACTCGCCAGAAACAGCAGTTATGAAGTCTAAAGACCGCAGCTCCATAACCCTTTTCTGCCTGCTCTGAGCCGGCGGACAGGAATTGCCACAATTCAACCCGATCGAGTACGATCGGGTTGATTGACACCTCCATGCTGGCGGCCGATTGACCATGAGTCTGCAGGGGGCGGCGTTGCACCAGCAGCTCTTGTGAGCTACTGATGCAATGCTGAATACAGAGAGCGTATTGCTCTCTGCATTCAGCGAGGTCTTGCGCACCTGATCCGCACTGTCGGATCAGATCTGCAAGACCTTTGATAAAAAGGCCTCTATATGTTTGACCTTTCATTCTAGGCCATATTGCTCAGAAACCTGAACAATACAGCTGTTAGGATAGGTCCCTAATTTATTTTCTTAATCATAATATTTACTAATATTATTATTAAAGACTTTTGAAAATATTTATCTCATTATAGGCAACCAATACCTTTGCTTACCAACCTTTTAAGTAACGTTCTAACTAAACTGTCTCTTTTTATGCTGCCAGGAATAGTTTCGTCTCGTATTTCTCAAGTTCTTGTAGCTTGAACTATTGAATAAGAAGCTGTCTGAAAGATGTAATTATTTGTCAGCTCAGAGGTTTCCTCTTTCCTCTTCCTCCTGCTCTGTGTTTTACACACCAGCTACCCACAAGACAATAATAAAAAAAAATGGGATGTGATTATATGTAATAAATGTCTGAGACAATGATTTCACCTTTTTACACTCTCTTTACAGTTGCAAATTAAAATGTTTATCAAAACTGGTGCAGTTATAATTGTATTTTATTGCAAAACTGGTGTCAGCTAAAATCAAAGTAAGACTATTATCTCTAGAAATTCTACCATTAAGGGATATGAAACCCCCCAAAAAATGATTTTGTTATTCAGATAGAGAATATAATTTTAAAAAAGTTTCCAATTTAGTTCTACTAACAAATTTGCTTCATTCCCATAATATTCTGTGTTGAGGAGATACCTACGTAGTATCTGTAGCACTACATGACAGGTAATAGTGCTGTTATCTAGTGATCTTGCTAATGTATAATATTGTGTTATAGAGATACCTAGGTAGCATCTGTAGCACTATATGACAGGTAATAGTGCTGTTATCTAGTGCTCTTGCTAATGTATAATATTGTGTGTTATAGAGATACCTAGGTAGCATCTGGTGCACTAAATGGCAGGAAATAGTGCTGTTATCTAGTGCTCTTGCTAATGTATAATAATGTGTGTTATAGAGATACCTAGGTAGTATCTGTAGCACTACATGACAGGTAATAGTGCTGTTATCTAGTGCTCTTGCTAATGTATAATATTGTGTTATAGAGATACCTAGGTAGTATCTGTAACACTACATGACAGGTAATAGTGCTGTTATCTAGTGCTCTTGCTAATGTATAATATTGTGTTATAGAGATACCTAGGTAGTATCTGTAACACTACATGACAGGTAATAGTGCTGTTATCTAATGCTCTTGCTAATGTATAATATTATGTGTTATAGAGATACCTAGGTAGTATCTGTATCTCTACATGACAGGTAATAGTGCTGTTATCTAGTGCTCTTGCTAATGTATATTATTGTGTTATAGAGATACCTAGGTAGTATCTGTAGCACTACATCTCAGGTAATAGTGCAGTTATCTAGTGCTCTTGCTAATGTATAATATTGTGTGTTATAGAGATACCTAGGTAGTATCTGTAGCACTACATGACAGGTAATAGTGCTGTTATCTAGTGTTCTTGCTAATGTATAATATTATGTGTTATAGAGATACCTAGGAAGTATCTGTAGCACTACATGACAGGTAATAGTGTTGTTATCTAGTGCTCTTGCTAATGTATAATATTGTGTGTTATAGAGATACCTAGGTAGTATCTGTAGCACTACATGACAGGTAATAGTGCTGTTATCTAGTGCTCTTGCTAATGTATAATATTGTGTGTTATAGAGATACCTAGGTAGCATCTGTAGCACTACATGACAGGTAATAGTGCTGTTATCTAGTGCTCTTGCTAATGTATAATATTGTGTGTTATAGAGATACCTAGGTAGCATCTGTAGCACTACATGACAGGTAATAGTGCTGTTATCTAGTGCTCTTGCTAATGTATAATATTGTGTGTTATAGAGATACCTAGGTAGTATCTGTAGCACTACATGACAGGTAATAGTGCTGTTATCTAGTGCTCTTGCTAATGTATAATATTGTGTGTTATAGAGATACCTAGGTAGTATCTGTAGCACTACATGACAGGTAATAGTGCTGTTATCTAGTGATCTTGCTAATGTATAATATTGTGTGTTATAGAGATACCTAGGTAGTATCTGTAGCACTACATGACAGGTAATAGTGCTGTTATCTAGTGCTCTTGCTAATGTATAATATTGTGTGTTATAGAGATACCTAGGTAGTATTTGTATCACTACATGACAGGTAATAGTGCTGTTATCTAGTGCTCTTGCTAATGTATAATATTGTGTTATAGAGATACCTAGGTAGTATCTGTAGCACTACATGACAGGTAATAGTGCTGTTATCTAGTGCTCTTGCTAATGTATAATATTGTGTGTTATAGAGATACCTAGGTAGTATCTGTAGTACTACATGACAGGTAATAGTGCTGTTATCTAGTGCTCTCGCTAATGTATAATATTGTGTGTTATAGAGATACCTAGGTAGTATCCGGGGCACTACATGACAGGTAATAGTGCTGTTATCTAGTGCTCTTGCTAATGTATAATATTGTGTTATAGAGATACCTAGGTAGTATGTGTAGCACTACATGACAGGTAATAGTGCTGTTATCTAGTGCTCTTGCTAATGTATAATATTGTGTTATAGAGATACCTAGGTAGTATCTGTAGCACTACATGACATGTAATAGTGCTGTTATCTAGTGCTCTTGCTAATGTATAATATTGTGTGTTATAGAGATACCTAGGTAGTATCTGTAGCACTACATGACAGGTAATAGTGCTGTTATCTAGTGCTCTTGCTAATGTATAATATTGTGTGTTATAGAGATACCTAGGTAGTATCTGTAGCACTACATGACAGGTAATAGTGCTGTTATCTAGTGCTCTTGCTAATGTATAATATTGTGTTATAGAGATACCTATGTAGTATCTGTAGCACTACATGACAGGTAATAGTGCTGTTATCTAGTGCTCTTGCTAATGTATAATATTGTGTGTTATAGAGATACCTAGGTAGTATCTGTAGCACTACATGACAGGTAATAGTGCTGTTATCTAGTGCTCTTGCTAATGTATAATATTGTGTGTTATAGAAATACCTAGGTAGTATCTGTAGCACTACATGACAGGTAATAGTGCTGTTATCTAGTGCTCTTGCTAATGTATAATATTGTGTGTTATAGAGATACCTAGGTAGTATCTGTAGCACTACATGACAGGTGATAGTGCTGTTATTTAGTGCTCTTGCTAATGTATAATATTGTGTGTTATAGAGATACCTAGGTACCATCTATAGCACTACATGACAGGTAATAGTGCTGTTATCTAGTGCTCTTGCTAATGTATAATATTGTGTTATAGAGATACCTAGGTAGTATCTGTAGCACTACATGACAGGTAATAGTGCTGTTATCTAGTGCTCTTGCTAATGTATATTATGTGTTATAGAGATACCTAGGTAGTATATGTAGCACTACATGACAGGTAATAGTGCTGTTATCCAGTGCTCTTGCTAATGTATAATATTGTGTTATAGAGATACCTAGGTAGTATCTGTAGCACTACATGACAGGTAATAGTGCTGTTATCTAGTGCGCTTGCTAATGTATAATATTGTGTTATAGAGATACCTATGTAGTATCTGTAGCACTATATGACAGGTAATAGTGCTGTTATCTAGTGCTCTTGCTAATGTATAATATTGTGTGTTATAGAAATACCTAGGTAGTATCTGTAGCACTACATGACAGGTAATAGTGCTGTTATCTAGTGCTCTTGCTAATGTATAATATTGTGTTATAGAGATACCTAGGTAGTATCTGAAGCACTACATGACAGGTAATAGTGCTGTTATCTAGTGCTCTTGCTAATGTATAATATTGTGTGTTATAGAGATACCTAGGTAGTATCTGTAGCACTACATGACAGGTAATAGTGCTGTTATCTAGTGCTCTTGCTAATGTATAATATTGTGTTATAGAGATACCTAGGTAGTATCTGTAGCACTACATGACAGGTAATAGTGCTGTTATCTAGTGCTCTTGCTAATGTATAATATTGTGTTATAGAGATACCTAGGTAGTATCTGTAGCACTACATGACAGGTAATAGTGCTGTTATCTAGTGCTCTTGCTAATGTATAATATTGTGTCTTATAGAGATACCTAGGTAGTATCTGTAGCACTACATGACAGGTAATAGTGCTGTTATCTAGTGCTCTTGCTAATGTATAATATTGTGTGTTATAGAGATACCTAGGTAGTATCTGTAGCACTACATGACAGGTAATAGTGCTGTTATCTAGTGATCTTGCTAATGTATAATATTGGGTTATAGAGATACCTAGGTAGTATCTGTAGCACTACATGATAGGTAATAGTGCTGTTATCTAGTGCTCTTGCTAATGTATAATATTGTGTTATAGAGATACCTAGGTAGTATCTGTAGCACTACATGACAGGTAATAGTGCTGTTATCTAGTGCTCTTGCTAATGTATAATATTGTGTGTTATAGAGATACCTAGGTAGTATCTGAAGCACTACATGACAGGTAATAGTGCTGTTATCTAGTGCTCTTGCTAATGTATAATATTGTGTGTTATAGAGATACCTAGGTAGTATCTGTAGCACTACATGACAGGTAATAGTGCTGTTATCTAGTGCTCTTGCTAATGTATAATATTGGGTTATAGAGATACCTAGGTAGTATCTGTAGCACTACATGACAGGTAATAGTGCTGTTATCTAGTGATCTTGCTAATGTATAATATTGTGTGTTATAGAGATACCTAGGTAGTATCTGTAGCACTACATGACAGGTAATAGTGCTGTTATCTAGTACTCTTGCTAATGTATAATACTATGTTATAGAGATACCTAGGTAGCATCTGTAGCACTACATGACAGGTAATAGTGCTGTTATCTAGTGCTCTTGCTAATGTATAATATTGTGTGTTATAGAGATACCTAGGTAGTATCTGTAGCACTACATGACAGGTAATAGTGCTGTTATCTAGTGCTCTTGCTAATGTATAATATTGTGTTATAGAGATACCTAGGTAGTATCTGTAGCACTACATGACAGGTAATAGTGCTGTTATCTAGTGCGCTTGCTAATGTATAATATTGTGTTATAGAGATACCTATGTAGTATCTGTAGCACTACATGACAGGTAATAGTGCTGTTATCTAGTGCTCTTGCTAATGTATAATATTGTGTGTTATAGAGATACCTAGGTAGTATCTGTAGCACTACATGACAGGTAATAGTGCTGTTATCTAGTGCGCTTGCTAATGTATAATATTGTGTTATAGAGATACCTAGGTAGTATCTGTAGCACTACATGACAGGTAATAGTGCTGTTATCTAGTGCGCTTGCTAATGTATAATATTGTGTGTTATAGAGATACCTATGTAGTATCAGTAACACTACATGACAGGTAATAGTGCTGTTATCTAGTGCTCTTGCTAATGTATAATATTGTGTGTTATAGAGATACCTAGGTAGTATCTGTAGCACTACGTGACAGGTAATAGTGCTGTTATCTAGTGCTCTTGCTAATATATAATATTGTGTGTTATAGAGATACCTAGGTAGTATCTGTAGTACTACATGACAGGTAATAGTGCTGTTATCTAGTGCTCTTGCTAATGTATAATATTGTGTGTTATAGAGATACCTAGGTAGTATCTGTAGCACTACATGACAGGTAATAGTGCTGTTATCTAGTGCTCTTGCTAATGTATAATATTGTGTTATAGAGATACCTAGGTACCACCTGTAGCACTACATGACAGGTAATAGTGCTGTTATCTAGTGCTCTTGCTAATGTATAATATTGTGTGTTATAGAGATACCTAGGTAGTATCTGTAGCACTACATGACAGGTAATAGTGCTGTTATCTAGTGCTCTTGCTAATGTATAATATTGTGTGTTATAGAGATACCTAGGTAGTATCTGTAGCACTACGTGACAGGTAATAGTGCTGTTATCTAGTGCTCTTGCTAATGTATAATCAGGGCCGCCATCAGGGGGTGACAGGGGTGACTCCTGTCAGGGGGGCAAGAACTAAAAAAAAAATTATTTTTTTTTTTTACATTTTGGCAGCCACCAGTGGGTACTACAGCAGAGTGCTAATTTAGCATGGAAGATGTAAGTACAAGGTGTAAAGTATTAGCATTTGAGAGGATTTCTGAGTGTGCACTAAACCACTATGCACAGTGTGAGACAGACTTGGCACTTTGTTTGTACAGTGTATGAGTACCACAGCTTATGGTTCCACCAAGACCATATAGAGTACAGCATTTTCAAAATCCATAAGTACAGCTGACAGATGGGAATATTTGCACACTATATTTGAAGTGGTGCTCTTGGTTGGGGAAAAAACAAACAAACATATGTAAACCTTTTAAAAGTACTTTCCTTCATCTAGCCATCTACCCAGATCATTAATGTACAATTTTGAATTCACAGAATTATTTTTGTTTGCACATTTACAAATATGATTATTTAAAAAGTGATCTCTTAATTTCTGCATTTTTTTTATCACGCATGTCACACAACGTTGATTTAGGAGATGCAATGTGCATAAATGTTTCCTCCTGTGAGTGTTTCTGTGGGTGTCTGTGTTTATGTCTTTGTGCTTTGGTTTGTGTCTCTATGAGTGTGTATGTATTTTTTTTTTTGTGGGTCTCTCTGTGAGGGTGGGTGTGTATGTCTTTGTGCATTTTCTGTGGATGTCAGTGAGGGTGTGTGCATGCATATGTCTTTGAGCTTTTTCTGTGGGTGTCTCTGTGAGGGTGTGTGTATGTTTGTCTTTGTGTATTTTCTCTGGATGCCTCCCTGTGAGGGTGGGTGTGTATGTCTGTGTTTTCTGTAGATATCTCTGTGAGGGTGGGTGTTTTCTGTGGGTGTCTCTGTGAGGGTATGTGTATGTCTTTGTGTGTTTTCTGTGGATGTCTCAGTGAGGGTGTATGAATGTATGTCTTTATGTGTTTTATGTGGTTTTCTCTCTGTGTGTGTATGTCTTTGTGTGTTTTCTGTGGGTGTCTCTGTGTGTGTGTGTGTATGTCTTTGTGTGTTTTCTGTGGGTGTCTCTGTGTGTGTGTGTGTGTATGTCTTTGTGTGTTTGAGTGTGTGTGTGTGTCCTTTGTCTGTTCCTTTTTAGGACATTTTGACCTTACTAGTGATTATTCCCATCTTTATACAGACTTTGAGACTAATGAGACCTTTCCGGAATTAACCAATCTACCATTTAACCTTTAAATTATTGTTTAGGCAGTTCAGGGCCCTTCCTTTCAGCCACTGCATGCTGTTGTCATCATTTAGTTGGCATCTTCCTTTACAAAAAGATAATCAGTACTCCATATTTTGTTTTCTAAATCTCCTTTTTTTTTTTTTTTACAAAACTGTAGTTTACCTCATTACTTGTCAGGTCAATGTAAACAAGTGCTGAGTGTCTGTGGGTGTCTGTGTCTGAGTGTGTTTGTGTGTTTCTTTGCATGTCTGCTAGAGAGTCTATATTGAATCCTTATGTGTGAGTGTTTGTGTGTGTGTTTCAGTGTAAGAGTGTGTCTGTGTGTTTGTATGTTACTACCTTTACAACATTTCCAAGTTTAAATAGACACTTAAGAATAAAGTGCATCTACATTTTATTCACTTGGTCACAAATTGCACATGTCAAAGGAGGGGGTGGGGGGGGCCCTGATCAATGGTTAAGTCAGGGGCCCCAAAATTTCTAGTGGCGGCCCTGTATTCGCTGCCTATTACCGTTACTGAATAAATGAAGAGCAGTAGAGTGCAAAGCCCTTGACTTTATTTGCTTGTTTTACTAAACACCTCAACTATAATATATAACATACACTACTATAGCTCAGCTTGCTGCTGCACATGTGTAATTACATTGTGTTCAGTATTCCGTTAGTATGCAGTGTTCATACTTAGTGATCAGGATGTGTGATATATAATGTGAAAGTTCTGTGTGTGTCAGTGTGCATGTAGCGTGTGTAGGTGTGCATGTAGTGTGTGTGTGTCAGTGTGCATGTAGCATGTGTGTGTCAGTGTGCATGTAGCGTGTGTAGGTGTGCATGTAGTGTGTGTGTGTGTCAGTGTGCATGTAGCATGTGTGTGTCAGTGTGCATGTAGCGTGTGTAGGTGTGCATGTAGTGTGGTGTGTGTGTCAGTGTGCATGTAGCATGTGTGTGTCAGTGTGCATGTAGCGTGTGTAGGTGTGCATGTAGTGTGTGTGTGTCAGTGTGCATGTAGCATGTGTGTGTCAGTGTGCATGTAGCGTGTGTAGGTGTGCATGTAGTGTGTGTGTGTCAGTGTGCATGTAGCATGTGTGTGTCAGTGTGCATGTAGCGTGTGTAGGTGTGCATGTAGTGTGTGTGTGTCAGTGTGCATGTAGCATATGTGTGTCAGTGTGCATGTAGCGTGTGTAGGTGTGCATGTAGTGTGTGTGTGTCAGTGTGCATGTAGCATGTGTGTGTCAGTGTGCATGTAGCGTGTGTAGGTGTGCATGTAGTGTGTGTGTGTCAGTGTGCATGTAGTGTGTGTGTGTGTCAGTGTGCATGTAGCGTGTGTAGGTGTGCATGTAGTGTGTGTGTGTGTCAGTGTGCATGTAGCATGTGTGTCAGTGAGCAGGTTATGTGTGCATGTGTAAGTGAGCAGGGGGTGTGTCAGTGTGCATGTAGCATGTGTGTCTTTGAGCAGGCTATGTGTGCATATGTAAGTGAGCAGTGTGTGTGTGTGTGTGTGTGGGCATACCCTCCAACTGTCCCGATATTAGGGGCCTGTCCCGCTGTCCTGGGTTGCACTTGCTAGCCATCTGTCCTGCATTGCCCCATGCATTAAAAAAAAGGGTAACATACCTGTTAGATTCCCTGTGGAAAAGGAATGGTGTGTGGGTTAAGCAGGAGTAAGAAGGCTGTATACACTCTGACCTCAGGTAATGGTGACCTCTAACCTCTGGTAGTGGTGATGTCTAACCCCTGGTGATAATACTAGCATGCCTACAGTTTTATACGATGAGCAGTGCTAACACCAGGGTAACGAACAGTAGCAGCCTCAGAGTGCCAGCTAATGTGCTTGCCAACCCCAGGACCCCATACAATGAATTACAGATACCCATATATGTTGTAGTGTGTGGGTCTATCTGTATCTGTAAGTGTGTGTGTGTATCTGCATGTATAAGTGTATGCTATGTAGTGTGTGTGTGTATCTGCATGTATAAGTGTAAGCTATGTAGTGTGCGTGTGTGTATCTGTATGTATAAGTGTGTGTGTATCTGCAGGTATAAGTGTATGCTATGTAGTGTGTGTGTGTATCTGCATGTATAAGTGTAAGCTATGTAGTGTGCGTGTGTGTATCTGTATGTATAAGTGTGTGTGTATCTGCAGGTATAAGTGTATGCTATGTAGTGTGTGTGTGTGTATCTGCATGTGTAAGTGTATGCTATGTAGTGTGTGTGTATCTGCATGTGTAAGTGTATGCTATGTAGTGTGTGTGTATCTGCATGTATAAGTGTATACTATGTAGTGTGTATGTATCTGCATGTATAAGTGTTTGCTATGTAGTGTGTGTGTATCTGCATGTATAAGTGTAAGCTATGTAGTGTGCGTGTGTGTATCTGTATGTATAAGTGTGTGTGTATCTGCAGGTATAAGTGTATGCTATGTAGTGTGTGTGTGTGTGTATCTGCATGTATAAGTTTAAGCTATGTAGTGTGCGTGTGTGTATCTGTATGTATAAGTGTGTGTGTATCTGCAGGTATAAGTGTATGCTATGTAGTGTGTGTGTGTATCTGCATGTATAAGTGTAAGCTATGTAGTGTGCGTGTGTGTATCTGTATGTATAAGTGTGTGTGTATCTGCAGGTATAAGTGTATGCTATGTAGTGTGTGTGTGTGTATCTGCATGTGTAAGTGTATGCTATGTAGTGTGTGTGTATCTGCATGTGTAAGTGTATGCTATGTAGTGTGTGTGTATCTGCATGTATAAGTGTATACTATGTAGTGTGTATGTATCTGCATGTATAAGTGTATGCTATGTAGTGTGTGTGTATCTGCATGTATAAGTTTAAGCTATGTAGTGTGCGTGTGTGTATCTGTATGTATAAGTGTGTGTGTATCTGCAGGTATAAGTGTATGCTATGTAGTGTGTGTGTGTATCTGCATGTATAAGTTTAAGCTATGTAGTGTGCGTGTGTGTATCTGTATGTATAAGTGTGTGTGTATCTGCAGGTATAAGTGTATGCTATGTAGTGTGTGTGTGTATCTGCATGTATAAGTGTAAGCTATGTAGTGTGCGTGTGTGTATCTGTATGTATAAGTGTGTGTGTGTATCTGCAGGTATAAGTGTATGCTATGTAGTGTGTGTGTGTGTATCTGTATGTATAAGTGTGTGTGTATCTGCAGGTATAAGTGTATGCTATGTAGAATATCTGTATGTATAAGTATGTGTGAGTCTATCTGCAGGTATAAGTGTATGCTATGCAGTGTGTGTCTGCATGTATAAATGTAAGCTATGTAGTGTGTGTGTGTGTGTGTGTATCTGTATGTATAAGTGTGTATCTGTATGTATAAGTATATGCTATGTAGTGTCTGTGTATCTACATGTATAAGTGTATGCTGTGTAGTGTGTGTGTATCTGCCTGTATAAGTGTATGCTGTGTAGTGTGTGTGTATCTGCCTGTATAAGTTTATGCTATGTAGTGTGTGTGTGCATCTGCATGTATAAGTGTATGCTATGTAGTGTGTGTGTGTGTATCTGCATGTATAAGTGTATGCTGTGTAGTGTGTGTGTATCTGCCTGTATAAGTTTATGCTATGTAGTGTGTGTGTGCATCTGCATGTATAAGGTTATGCTATGTAGTGTGTGTGTGTGTGTGTGTGTGTGTATTTGTATGTATAAGTGTATGTTATGTAGTGTGTGTGTATCTGCATGTATAAGTGTAAGCTATGTAGTGTGTGTATCTGCATGTATATGTGTATGCTATGTAGTGTATGTGTGTATCTGCATGTGTAAGTGTATGCTGTGTAGTGTGTGTATCTGCCTGTATAAGTGTATGATATGTAGTGTGTGTGTATCTGCATGTGTAAGTGTATGATATGTAGTGTGTGTGTATCTGCATGTATAAGTGTATGCTATGTAGTGTGTTACTGTGCATTTTTGCTGACTTTAAAGGTCAGAATCTAGAATATTAATGGGGAATGCAGAGAGCAGTTTTAAAGAATCTATTATTAAATGTCCAATTAAGATAAAGATATTTAGCACTGTCTCTGCAAAGGCTAATTAAATACAGAGCTCACATAGCTATACCAGTGGTTTGAGCTTGTGTTTGATTTGCTGCCTAACGCCTAGATTACGAGTTTGGCATTAGCCTTAAAAAGCAGCGTTGAGAGGTCCCAACGCTGCTTTTTAGCGCCCGCTGGTATTACGAGTCAGTCAGGAAAGGGTCTACCGCTCACTTTTCTTCCACGACTCGAGACTACCGCAAATCCCCTTACGTCAATTGCGTATCCTATCTTTTTATTGGAATTTGCCTAACGCCGGTATTACAAGTCTTGGAAGAAGTGAGCGGTAGACCCTCTCCTGTCAAGACTCCTACCGCATTTAAAAGTCGGTAGTTAAGAGTTTTATGGGCTAACGATGGATCATAAAACTTTTAACTAAAGTGCTAAAAGTACACTAACACCCATAAACTACCTATTAACCCCTAAACCTAGGCCCCCCGCCACATCGGAAACACTTAAATAAATATATTAACCCCTAATCTGCTGACCGGACATCGCCGCCACTTTAATAAATATATTAACCCCTAAACCGCCGCACTTCCTCCTCGCAAACACTATTTAAATTTTATTAACCCCTAATCTGCCATCCCTAACATCGCCGACACCTACTTACATTTATTAACCACTAATCTACCACCCCCAACGTCGCTGCTACTATATTAAAGGTATTAACCCCTAAACCTAAGTCTAAACATAACCCTAACCCCCCTAACTTAAATATAATTTAAATTAAACAAAATAAATTGAACATAATTAAATAAATTAATCCTATTTAAAACTAAATAATTACCTGTAAAATAAACCCTAAAATAGCTACAATATAACTAATAGTTACATTGTAGCTAGCTTAGGATTTATATTTATTTTACAGGCAACTTTGTATTTATTTTAACTAGGTACAATAGTTATTAAATATTTATTAACTATTTAATAACTACCTAGTTAAAATAAATACAAAATTACCTGTAAAATAAACCCTAACCTAAGTTACAATTACACCTAACACTACACTATCATTAAATAAATTACCTAAACTACCTACAATTAAATACAATTAAATTAAATAAACTAAATTACGAAAAAAAAACACACTAAATTACATAAAATAAAAAAAGAATTACAAGAATTTTAAACTAATTACACCTAATCTAATCCCCCTAATAAAATAAAAAATCCTCCCAAAATAATAAAATTCCCTACGCTATACTAAATTACAGTCCTTAAAAGGGCTTTTTGCGGGGCATTTCCCCAAAGTAATCAGCTCTTTCAACTGTAAAAAAAATACAATACCCCCCCAACATTAAAACCCACCACCCCACACCCAATCATACTCTAAAACCCACCCAATCCCCCCTTAATAAAACCTAACACTACCCCCCTGAAGATCTCCCTACCTTGAGCCGTCTTCACCCAGCCGGGCACAAGTGGACCTCCAAAGGGGCAGAAGTCTTCATCCGATCCGGGCAGAGAGGTCCTCCAAGCGGCAGAAGTCTTCATCTAAGAGGCATCTTCTATCTTCATCCATCCGGAGCAGAGCGGGTCCATCTTCAATCCAGCCGACGCGGAGCCATCCTCTTCAAACGACGTCCTAACACTGAATGAAGGTTCCTTTAAATGATGTCATCCAAGATGGCGTCCCTTGAATTCCGATTGGCTGATAGGATTCTATCAGCCAATCTGAATTAAGGTAGGAAAAATCCTATTGGTTGATCCAATCAGCCAATAGGATTGAAGTTCAATCCTATTGGCTGATTGGATCAGCCAATAGGATTGAGCTCGCATTCTATTGGCTGTTCCAATCAGCCAATAGAATGTGAGCTCAATCCTATTGGCTGATTGGATCAGCCAATAGGATTCTTCCTACCTTAATTCCTATTGGCTGATAGAATCCTATCAGCCAATCGGAATTCAAGGGACGCCATCTTGGATGACGTCATTTAAAGGAACCTTCATTCAGTGTTAGGACGTCGTTTGAAGAGGATGGCTCCGCGTCGGCTGGATTGAAAATGGACCCGCTCCGCTCCAGATGGATGAAGATAGAAGATGCCGCTTGGATGATGACTTCTGCCGCTTGGAGGACCTCTTCTGCCTGGATCGGATGAAGACTTCTGCCCCTCTGGAGGTCCACTTGTGCCCGGCTGGGTAAAGACGGCTCAAGGCAGGGAGATTTTCAGGGGGGTAGTGTTAGGTTTTTATTAAGGGGGGATTGGGTGAGTTTTAGAGTAGGGTTGGGTGTATGGGTGGTGGATTTTAATGTTGGGGGGGTATTGTATTTTTTTTACAGGTGAAAGAGCTGATTACTTTGGGGCAATGCCCCGCAAAAAGCCCTTTTAAGGGCTATTTGTAATTTAGTATATGGTAGGGAATTTTATTATTTTGGGGGGATCTTTTATTTTATTAGGTAATTTTGTACTTATTTTAGCTAGGTAGTTAGTAAATAGTTAATAACTATTTAATAACTATTGTACCTAGTTAAAATAAATACAAAGTTGCCTGTAAAATAAATATAAATCCTAAGCTAGCTGCAAGGTAACTATTAGTTATATTGTAGCTAGCTTAGGGTTTATTTTATAGGTAAGTATTTAGTTTTAAATAGGATTAATTTATTTAATTATGTTAAATTTATTTCGTTTAATTTAAATTATATTTAAGTTAGGGGGGGTTAGCCTTAGGGTTAGACTTAGGTTTAGAGGTTAATAAATTTAATATAGTAGCGGCGACATTGGGGTCCGAAGATTAGGGGTTAATAAATTTAATATAGTTGCGGCGACGTTGGGGGGGCAGATTAGGGGTTAATAACTATATTGTAGGTGTTGGAGATGTTGGGGGCAGTAGATTAGGGGTTCATAGGGATAATGTAGGTGGCGGCGGTGTCCGGAGCGGCAGATTAGGGGTTAATAATATAATGTAGGTGTCAGCGATAGCGGGTGCGGCAGATTAGGGGTTAATAAGTGTAAGATTAGGGGTGTTTAGACTCGGGGTTCATGTTAGGGTGTTAGGTGTAGACATAGATTTATTTTCCCCATAGGAATCAATGGGGCTGCGTTAGGAGCTGAACGCTGCTCTTTTGCAGTTGTTAGGTTTTTTTTCAGCCAGCTCAGCCCCATTGTTTCCTATGGGGAAATCGTGCACAAGCACGTTTAGCCAGTTTACCGCTACCGTAAGCAACGCTGGTATTGAGGTGAGATGTGGAGCTAAATTCTGCTCTATGCTCACCTTTTTGCGGCTAACGCCGGGTTTAAAAAAACCTGTAATACCAGCGTTGTCTTAAGGGAGCGGTGCGAACAAAAGGCTTGTTAGCCCCGCAAGCCTTACCAACAAAAACTCGTAATCTAGCCGTATGAGTATTAAAAGATATGATTTTATTTATATTACTTTGGTATTATGATTTTTTTTAAGCCCTGCCCCTACTCCTGCCCGCCACATTTCAACTTTTTGCAGTGGGGGGGTTGTCCATCTTTTGAATTTTGAAATGTTGGGAGGTATGTGTGTGTGTGTGCATGTAGTGTGTGTGTCAGTGTGCATGTAACATGTGTGTCAGTGAGCCTGATGGGCGAGATTACATATACGGCGTAGGCTTCAGCGTAACTGACCCACGCCACCAGTAAGTTCACCTCGCACATAGGGTGAATCACATATACGGCGCCGTCAGATAATAAACTGCCGTAAGTCGGATAAACTGGCGATGTTCAGAAATGTGTGGAAATACACATTTATGGAGTTGCCAGTGACTTACGGCAGTATATGAACTGCCGACGTGTAAGAAAAAACATAAACATGTTATATTACATGTAACAGTCTAACCCGCCTCCCAAAAATAAACCTGACACGTCAAAACCCCTATATCTGCCATCCCCCCACATCGCAACTAATAATAAAGTGTATTAACCTCTAAACCACCATCCCCAAATCGCAACTACTAACAAAAGTATTAACCCCTAATCCGCCAACCCTCACATCGCAGTCTACCTAATACACAGCCAGATTACGAGTTTTGAGCGCTATAGGGAAATTAACAACCGTAGCATTTTCGGCGGTATTTCACTCCCTATAGCGCTGGTATTATGAGTTTAAAAAAACTGACATTTGTGGGCAATATGGCTATGTTGAGCTCCATAACGCACACAAATAGACAACAATGGGGAGAGCAGGCTAAAAAAAAAGCCTAACACCTGCAATCACGGAGCGTAAAGCTCCGTAACTCTGTCCCATTGATGTCTGTGGGGAATTTTTTTTTTTATGTTTAAACCTAACACCCTAACATGAATCCCCTAAACACCCATAATCTGCCGCCACCGACATCCGCCGACACCTACATACACTTTAACCCATAATCTGCCGCCCCAATGTTGCCTCCACCTACATAAATTTATTACCCCTAATCTGCCGTCCCCAACGTTGCCACCACCTAGCTACACTTATTAACCCCTAATCTGTCACCCCCAATGTCGCCACAACCTACATTACTATTATTAACCCCTAATCTGCTGCCCCAAAAATTGCCGCCACCTAACTACACTTATTAACCCCTAATCTGCTGCCCCTAATGTCGCCGCCAATAGTTATATTGTAGCTAACTTAGGTTTTAGTTTACAGGTAAGTATTTATATAGTTTTAAATAGGAATAATTTAGGTATTAATTGTAATTTTTATTTGGAATTATTTTAATTATATTTATATTTAGGGGTTAATAACTTTAGTATAGTGGCGCGACATTGGGGGCAGAAGATTAGGGGTTAATAAGTGTATGTAGGTGACGATGACATTGGGGTCAGCAGATTAGGGGTTAATAATATTTCACTAGTGTTTGCGATGCGGGAGTGCGGCGGTTTAGTGGTTAATATGTTTATTATGGTGGCGGCGATGTCCGGAGTGGCAGATTAGGGGTTAATAAAATTATTTTAGTGCTTGCGAAGCAGGAGGGCCTCGGTTTAGGGGTTAATAGGTAGTTTATGGGTGTTAGTGTACTTTTTAACACTTTAGTTATGAGTTTTATGGTACAGCTTTGTAACGTAAAACTCATAACTACTGACTTTTAGGTGGCGGTACAGATCTTGTAGTTATAGGCTGTACCGCTCACTTTTTGGTCTGCTAGGCAAACTCGTAATACCGGCACTGTGGAAGTCCCATTGAAAAAGGACTTTTTAAAAAGTGTGGTACTTATGTTGCGTGACGACCAAAAAGGTGTGCGGTACACCTATACCTACAACATCTGTAATACTAGCGGTAGTAAAAAATAGCCATAACAATGCTTTTTCACTCATAACACACAACTCGTAATCTAGCTGACAGTTATTAACCACTAAACCGCCAACCCCCCACATTGCAATCTACCTAATAAAGTGATTAACCCCTAATCCGCCATTCACCCACAATGCAAATAACCTAATTAATGTATTAACCCTCTAAACCGCCAACCCCCCACAATGCAATCTACCTAATTAACCCCTACAGCACCATCCCCCACAATGCAAAGAATTAATCTAATCACTAAGACCCCTAACCTAAGTTAACCCAATTACATAAAATAAAAAAAGACTACCTTACTAATAAATTAATTAAAAAGTACCAAAATAAAAAAATCCTAACTTAAAATTAAAATGGAAAAAAAACCTAACACATAAAAAACGGATTAAATTAAAACGAAAAAATCTAAAATGACAGAAAAAATAAACAAAATTATCCAAAAGAAAAGAATTTAAACCTAATCTAATACCCATATAAAAACCACCCCAAAATAAAACCCCCTAATCTAAGACTAAACTACCATAGCCCTTAAAGGGCCTTTTGTAGGGCATTGCCCTAAAGAAATCAGCTCTTTTACTGTTAAAAATTACAAATTACGGGGGCGGAGCCTGGCCACCCTGGGAGGTGGCCGCACATTAGAAGGGCTCTCAATACCCAAATAGGCAAAACAGCTATAACCCAGTATTTTTCCCCTCTTTCCTAACCCTAACTTTGGAAGATCACTCTACTGAAAGTGGGGGGCAGCTTTCCGATTGCTGAAAACACAGAGGAGAGAGCTGTAAAATTGTATGGGAGCATCGACCATATACACTCTTGAGGGCCTGGCCTTGTAGTAGCGCCCTTATCAGACAGCGGAGGAATCCTCACAGAAGCGCCATACAGAAAGGAACAGAGCGCCTTAGAGATAACCTTACCAGCCGGCAGTTGCCGCATGAAGACGGAGCTCGTTAGAACGACTGGAGGATTGGGCCCCAATACCGGACCACAGCTCACCGGGATACGAGATCGGTCTTAGCGGAGCTACGTCACAGGCTGAGAACGATAGACCGTGACGGATAGCATCGAGACATCGGTGAGTCGGGTCTTGTCTCTCCTCTCCCCCGGATAACACTGAGCCTTCGGTGAGTGGGGTTTTGTCTCTCTCTCCCTTGCTCCGCTATGCAGCACTCCCACTCTCCTCACAATAACCATGACTTGCTGTGATCTTAAGGCCTGGGATTCTACTGGTAGGCGGGAGGTCATTTAAAGAGTTTAACAACAGACCTAACGTTACAAAAAACACCTTGTCACAGGGGATTGATCCTTTAATAAAAGCCAAGAACATTAACATATACAAGGGTAGTTTTTTGCAAGTTTAATTCACCTACAGACGGTTTAACAAAACCAGACAGGGAGCTTTAGCGTAAAATGTTGCCGGGGTAACTGAGCACTCTGAAACGATAAAGCAGCCTCTTTTTGCTCCCTTTACTCATATGCGTCTTCCTATTATAAACACCTAGGGTTAGAAGGCAGTCAGCAATAAAGGCTCTTGAGTATCTTCAGTGGATAGATTCTTATTAAAGCAGGAAAACATTTTTAATCTTGAAATTATCAGCTGCCAATGTAATGCCTTGCAAGAGGCAGAGCAAGTCTGGGAAACTTAACAACTCTAATTCCATGAGCCACTACCTCAAATCACTTGATCCCAAATCTGACAACTCTAGAGACACTATGGCTACTAGTCAGGCATGTACAACAGACCATGATACTCAAGCTGATAACCCACAATCCCCTTTTGTCACTAAGGAGGATATACAGAATTTGTCTTCAAAGGAAGATATCAAAGGGGTGCTTCAGGAAAAGGAATTTATTTGGATATCTAAGAAAGGACCTGAGTGCTCTTGACCGCAGAGTCCTAACGATAGAAGAACAACACAAGGCTATCAATACTAATCTTCAAACCAATTCGACAGAAATACAGAATCAACCAGAACATCTGCACTTTCTAACCGACAAAATGGAAGATCTGGACAATCGCTGTAGGCGAAATAACCTTAGATACAGGGGCATTTCAGAGACGGTCCACCCTCCGGCTATTGAAGGTTACCTGCAGGCATTGTTTAGGGTTATGAAGGATGCCCCTTCTGCAAAGGAAATCCCTATTGAAAGGGCCCACAGGGCACTCAGGCCCAAGCCTCCCCCTAAAGCACCTCCAAGAGACATAATTGTAAAGTTCCTTAGCTTCAAGGACAAGGACGAAATTTTAAAATGCGCTAGAATGAAACATCCCGTCCTCCACGTGGGCGAAGGGATACAAATTTTTTTCGGATCCCTCCCCTGCTACGCTCCAGAAGCGCAGAGAACTCTCCCACATAACCACTCACCTTTGTTCCAATAAAGGTCCAGTATCGTTGGGGATTTCCCATGTCAATAATCGTCACCACAACAGTAGGACTCTCATCTACAGACCTGGCACGGACCCTCACTTTTCTATAAAGAACTTAACCTGCAGGGAACCGTAGAAAAGGCCCCGGATTTCACTTCAAGAAGAGAGACAAGTGGACCTTCCGCTGTTCCCAGGGATTCTGTTTCCGAAACATAGATAAGTACCCTTGCTGTGATTGAGGACTGTAAAATTCCTAGATCTAGCACCCTATGTGGGTCACATTGCCCCTGCTCATGCAGGGTGGTACACAAAGATGATAGACTTGTTTTATACCAAATTTGAGAGGACTTTATATACTGGACCTCTTCCTAGACTGTAAAGGATTAATAGCAACCTGTAAATATGTCATATGATAACAAATGCATATTAAGCGTAGTTAAAGTTGATAGCTAGTTGCAATAGCTTGAACGTTTAGAGACAGCTAAACAAGCTCTTAATGTTTATAATAGGTTAGGGTTTCATACTAAAGGTTTATTTGTTGTTTATGGATACCATTGTCTCCTTTATGGAAAATTCTAGTTCATGGTGGATAGCATACTCCCTCTCCCTTTCCCTGACTCCATCATACCCCTGTCTATCCTTAATAATCCACTATCCCCCCAAGATATTAAGATGCTTTAATTTAGAAAGATCACCACCCTTGTACTGGCCTTTATTTTATACTGTTACCGCTTTCTTTCACCTACCCATCCACCCTCGCCACTACATCTCTCCCCCTCCTTTTCACCCTTCTTTCCCTCCTCTACCTGAACAGGTAATTATTCCCCAAAATGCTGGGTATTCTTCAAATGCTTTATTACTGTTTGTTCATTGCAGAAATTGGGTATACTACCCCTGTTAGACTAGGTTCCTACTTAGAGACTTCACGTATTATTGCAAATTGTATTGTTTTGCAAATTTTCCTTTTCTCTGTTGCAACACTGAGATATATATGAAACCCTTTCATTTACCCCCTGATTTCATTCTACCTAACCCTTTTCGCCTGCCTTACTTCCCCCCCCCCTTTTTTTTTTCTCTTCTCTCTCCACTCCCAAACCTCCTCCGCTCCCATATTGCCAAGATGCAACCTAAGGTTAGTAAATTTCAAGATCACACAATCCAAGTGACAACAATAAACGCTAAGGGATTTAATAATCCCGGGAAGCGATATATTGCGTTCCGGGATTTAAATAGATTAAATAGTCACATCCTAATGCTCCAGGAAACCCATTTCCAAAGGGGGGGGGGAGCCTAGATGGCACAATGCTCAATATCCTACAGCTTACTTTGCATCGGGACCTGACAAAAGGGCTGGAGTAGGTATACTCATTCACAAAACACTACCATTACAAGCACTTCACATGAGAGAGACCAGGGGGGACTATATATTCTCCTGAAGGGCTTACTATATGGTCACCAAATCACACTCCTATATATATACGCCCCCAACACTGCACAACCAGGGTTCTTCAGAAAAATTGCTAATTTACTTCTAGATCACTCCCAGGGCGTAATTTCTTGGCAGGAGATTTTAACCTATCCCTTGACCCTTCTCTCGACTCTTCCAGGGGGACCTCTAGTATTGCTAGCACTACATTGAAATCCATTAAAAACACTCTCCAAAGTCTCACTCTTCATGACATTTGGAGAACTCTCCATCCCCTAGATAGGGATTACACTTTTAATTCTAATCCCCATAATTGCTATACCAGGATTGATCATATCTTTACTGACTCTCATGGCCCTCTCTATCACAAGCAAATGCGAAATAGGCCCTATCACTTGGTCGGTTTCATGCCCAGTAACATGCCAAGTGCTATGCCTGACACCCCCATCTCGACTAGGCTATGGAGAATGGATGACTTGTTAATGAACGACCCAGTACTGTTAGAAGCAATCCACAAAGGACATACATGAATACTTTACAATTAACTCGCAATCATCCACATCCACCAGGTTGAATGGGAAGCACATAAAACAGGTGGTTAGAGGGATACTAATAAAGCATAAATCAAAACTTAACAGACAGGCTAGGGAGAAACACACTAAACTACTACAAAAATTAGCTCCTTAGAAACTAAAACACAAAAAAAATCCCTCAGACGTTAAAAACACCAAAGAACTGCTGCGGACACCAGATTAGCACTTAAGCAACATTTGACCGAAATTCACCAACGAAAAGCATTATTCCTCAAACAATACCAATTAAGAAGGAGGGAATAAGCCGGGGAAGGTACTAGCTAGAAACCTGAAGAGGAAACAAACTAAATACATATATTCACTCCTTAACGACGCCGGAGGGCAAATAGTTAAAGATAGCACCAAAATTGCAGCAGCCTATAGGAATTACTACAATACACTGTATAATTTAGATGAGGCTGGAACACTGGAAACCCCAGTATTCAAAGATAAAATGAACCAATATTTTACAGACTTAGGGCTCCCATCTATAGACAGGGAAGCAGCAGACTCTCTAGCCACGAAAGAAGAGCTACATCAAGCTATTACAGAATCCCCCTCAAATAAAGCCTGGCCCTGATGGGTTTTCCTCTAAGTACTATAAAAAATGTGAGGAAGCCTTAGCTAAACACGTTACACTTATTTAACAATCTTAGGGAGGACCCTGCTTTATCAAAACGCTCCTAGAAGCGCATATTACCGTATTGGCCAAACCAGGTAAACCAGCAACATGCCCTGGAAATTTTAGGCCGATGTCACTAATTTACACGGACATGAAGATACTGGCTAAGATATTGGCAAACAGGCTAAATAAATTACTACCCAGCCTGATCTCTAATGATCAGGTAGGATTTATACCAGGGAGGGAAGCCAGGGATAATGTAACAAAAGTCATACAGCTAATTAATCATGCAAGAGTGACGGGAACCCCAATGGTCTTGTTCTCAACTGATGCAGAGAAGTCCTTAGATAGGGTGGGCTGGCCTTTTCTGCAGAGGGCAATGAGTGAGATGGGTATACCAAAAGCTTTTCTAAACATGTCCATGGCCCTCTACTCTGCTCCAAATGCAAAAATAAGAGTTAATGGTACACTATCAGAATCTTTTCTCATTAAGAATGGGACGAGACAGGGGTGCCCGCTCTCACCCCTGTGATTCGCCATATCCATTGAAGTGTTAGCTCAGAAAATTAGGAAGAATATTAAAATTAAAGGACTAAGAGTGGGGGAGTCAGAATTTAAACAATCACTGTATGCAGACGATATCTTATTCACTTTAACAGAGGCAGAGACCTCTATACCCAAATTGCTTAAGGAGCTCAATTTGTATGGGGAAGTATCCAACTTCCTCCTTAATTTAAATAAATCGGAATTATTGAATATAAACACTCAGATTCAACATATACAAAAGCTGAAGGCAGATCACAAAATATCAATAGCCCAACATAAACTCAAATACTTAGGAGTCTTCCTGACCCCTTCCACACAGGACCTCTTTAAGCTAAACCTATATCCCATTAAAAAACTAAATCTGTAGAGATCTTTCAATCTGAAGAATAAACCTTTATCGTGGTTAGGGAGGATAGGAGTAATCAAATGAATGTCCCTTCCTAGGATTTTATACATCCTTCAAGCATTACCTATGCAGGAAGGATTTATCAAACAATTACAAATAGCAATTGAGCAATACATCTGGGCAAATATAAAACCTAGAGTCCCGAGGAAGACCATGTATATGACAAGGGATGGGGGAGGCCTGGGGGTACCACATCTGTTAGCATATAGAAAGGCGATCTTTCTCCAACACGTAATTGAATGGTCTAAAAATACCACAGATAAAGCGTGGATACAATTAGACAGGCAGATCTTTATGAGAAACAATGTAGGAACATTAGCTTGGACCCCCCCAGCTCAGAGGCCAAGAATCCTGCACCGCTACACAATCACAGCAGAACATTAGCCGAATGGAACAAGACAGTAACGGACCAGTACACATATATCATCCTATCACTCCCCCCTTTCGCCTATCATAGAAAATACGGCCCTCCCATACTGCAAGATGGGATACCGTGTTATACCACCCTACAGCCTAAAAACTGGCTCCATGCAATTCCTCAAGGAGAATAATACCACTAAAGCACAAGCTCAACTAGCAGAAACTCACAGAGAAATCTTCTCCTCTTGGCTCAGATACAACCAATTACTACACTTTATCTCACACCATAAACACAGGAAGGACTTGGGACGAGAACCCACACCCTTCGAAAACTTGTGCATCCAAACAGTCACTCCTAGGCACCTAATATCTCTGCTATCAAACTAGCCTCTACGGAGGACTCCAAGACACTACCATCATATACCCCTAGCCTGAAACAGAGAGCTAACTTGGGAGTTGGACTACGACTCTTGGGTACAAGCTTTCGCGCTTACAAAACGATCCTTGGATTCGGCTACTATCCAGGAGATCCACTTAATATTCATATGCCTCTGGTACCTCACCCCTCTAAGCTCCATAAACTATATCCCTCGCTGAGCAATAGATGTTGGAGAGGATGTGGGGAGGAGGGCTCCCTCCTCCACATATGGTGGTATTGCCCCAGATTACGAACTTACTGGGAGGGAATCTTTTCTCACATTTCAGAAATATTGGGCATAAACATACCAGAAAGCATATTGTTTAGTTTGTTGCCCAAAATAACAGACCCAGCCAAGCTGGCACTCCTACTGATAATGTTAATGAGTGCAAAAAAACTCATACCTAAACGATGGAAGACACAATGTGTACCTTCTATAGTAGAATGGAAACAACAAGTATCTGAACTAATTACCCTGGAGAGATATCATTACCTCAAAATTGAAAAATTAGATACCCATGAAATGATCCTGGCAATTTGGAATGAAACAATCTAAGGAAATTCTCCTTCCTCTCCCCCTCCCCCCCCCCCTTTTTTTCCCCTCTCTTATTCTTTCCCCCCAATTCCTTCTTATGCGTCACTTTTATACTCTCTCTCATAGGTTGCAACTTCTTTAACAGCCGAAACGTATCGGATATACATAGGAACTTACATGTTTTTTGTTTTATGGATAAAATGACCTATGCGTCAAATAAGAAAGTTTTAAAATGTAGAAAACACTATTATCTGAATGTTAAATTTACTGTGTATACCATTGGAGCGTTTACAATGTTAACTTTTACAAGTATCAATAAAGCTCTTTTGAAAAGTTAAAAAATAAAATAATTTTTTTTTTACAAATTACTTCCTAAAAGTCTTAAAAACCCTAAAGGGGCATTTGTATGGGCATTGCCCTTAAAGGGGCAATCAGCTCTTTTGCTGCCCATTAAAATAAAAAAAAGCCCTGATCTAAAAAAAAACACCCAAAAAAATAAAAGAAAAACCTAACTCTAACCCCGAAATAGGTAATCGCCATTCCTGAAGTCCGGCGGTGAAGGTCTTCTTCCAGGCTGCTCCATCTTCATCCAGCACAGGGCCATCTTCTTTCTTCATCTGAGCAAAGGCGGCACGGAGCGAAGGCGGCCGCGGAGCAGGACCGGTGGCCGCGGAGACATCCAATGTGGAGGATCCTCTTCATGTGATCGCCACCGCACATTGAAGATTGCTCAAATCAGCCAATAGGAATTTCAGTAGCTCTCATCCTATTGGCTGATTTGAACATTTCAGCCAATAGGAATGCAAGGTACCCCCATATATAAACGGGGTACCTTGCATTCAATCTTCAGTGTGCGTTGACGATCACATGAAGAGGATCCTCCACGCTGGATGTTTCTGCGGCCGCCGGTACTGCTCCGTGCCACCTTCGCTCCAGATGAAGAAAGAAGATGTCCCCACCCTGAATGAAAATGGAGCCGTCTGGAGAAGATCTTTACAGCTGGACTTCAGGAATGGTGAGTACCTATTTCAGGGTTAGAGTTAGTTTGTTTTTTTGGGGTGTTTTTTGGGTGTTTTTTTTTTAGATTAGTGGGCAGAGCATAAGAAATGAATTGCCCTTTTAAGGGGCAATACCCATACAAAAGCTGCTTTAGCGGCTATGGGTAACAGGTTTTTTTTAGAGTTCGTTTTTTTATTTTGGGGGGTTGAGTGGGTGTGTTTTTTTTTTACACAATATCACTGCTTGCGTATAATGTATATAACACTATTGTTTGTTTCTGCTTTGCTGAGGTCATGTGCTCTGTATATAATGACACAACATCCACTGCTTGCGTATAATGTATATAACACTATTGTTTGTTTCTGCTTTGCTGAGGTCATGTGCTCTGTATATAATGACACCAACCATCACTGCTTGCGTATAATGTATATAACACTATTGTTTGTTTCTGCTTTGCTGAGGTCATGTGCTCGTATATAATGACACAACATCACTGCTTGCTTATAATGTATATAACACTTTTGTTTGTTTCTGCTCTGCTTTGCTGAGGTCATGTGCACTATATATAATAATCACACAATATCACTGCTTGCGTATAATGTATATAACACTATTATTTATTTCGGCTTTGCTGTGGTCATGTGCTCTGTATAATAATGACACAATATCACTGCTTGCGTATAATGTATATAATACTATTGTTTCTGCTCTGCTTTGCTGGGGACATGTGCTCTCTATATAGAATTGACACAATATCACTGCTTGCGTATAATGTATATAACACTATTGTTTATTTCTGCTTTGCTGGGGACATGTGCTCTATATAATAATGACACAATATCACTGCTTGCGTATAATGTATATAACACTATTGTTTATTTCTGCTTTGCTGGGGACATGTGCTCTATATAATAATGACACAATATCACTGCTTGCGTATAATGTATATAACACTATTGTTTATTTCTGCTTTGCTGGGGACATGTGCTCTCTATATAGAATTGACACAATATCACTGCTTGCGTATAATGTATATAACACTATTATTTATTTCGGCTTTGCTGTGGTCATGTGCTCTGTATAATAATGACACAACATCACTGCTTGCGTATAATGTATATAACACTATTGTTTATTTCTGCTTTGCTGGGGTCATGTGCTCTATATAATAATGACACAATATCACTGCTTGCGTATAATGTATATAACACTATTGTTTCTGCTCTGCTTTGCTGGGGTCCTGTGCTCTCTATATAGAATTGACACAATATCACTGCTTGCGTATATTGTTTATAACACTATTGTTTCTGCTC
Source organism: Bombina bombina (assembly GCF_027579735.1). Classification (NCBI taxonomy): domain Eukaryota; kingdom Metazoa; phylum Chordata; class Amphibia; order Anura; family Bombinatoridae; genus Bombina; species Bombina bombina. Next base: position 192,181,744 of record NC_069509.1, read on the forward strand.
TGCTTTGCTGGGGTCCTGTGCTCTCTATATAGAATTGACACAATATCACTGCTTGCGTATAATGTATATAACACTATTGTTTCTGCTCTGCTTTGCTGGGGTCCTGTGCTCTCTATATAGAATTGAAACAATATCACTGCTTGCGTATAATGTATATAACACTATTGTTTGTTTCTGCTTTGCTGAGGTCATGTGCTCTATATATAATGACACAATATCACTGCTTGCGTATAATGTTTATAACACTATTGTTTCTGCTCTGCTTTGCTGGGGTCCTGTGCTCTCTATATAGAATTGACACAATATCACTGCTTGCGTATAATGTATATAACACTGTTGTTTGTTTCTGCTTTGCTGGGGATATGGGGGATATTTATCAAAGGTCTGGCGGACCTGATCCGACAATGCGGATCAAGTGCGCCAAACCTCGCTGAATGCGGCGAGCAATACGCTCTCTGTATTCAGCATTGCACCAGCAGATCTTGTGAGCTGCTGGTGCAACGCCTCCCCCAATCGGCCGCCAGCAGGGGTGTGTCAATCAACCCGATCATACTCGATCGGGTTGAATTGCGGCGATATCTGTCCGCCTGCTCAGAGCAGGCGGACAGGTTATGGAGCAGCGGTCTTCTATAATAATCACACAACATCACTGCTTGCGTATAATGTATATAACACTATTGTTTCTGCTCTGCTTTGCTGGGGTCCTGTTCTCTCTATATAGAAATTGACACAAAATCACTGCTTGCGATATAATGTATATAACACTATTGTTCTTCTGCTCCCGCTTTGCTGAGGTCATGTGCTCTCTATATAATAATGGACACAATATCACTGCTTGCGTACATTTTATATAACACTTGTTTGTTTCTGCTTTGCTGAGGTCCATGTGCTCTCTATATAATAATGAGACAATATCACTGCTTGCGTACATTTTATATAACACTATTGTTTGTTTCTGCTTTGCTGAGGTCATGTGCTCTCTATATAATAATGACACAATATCACTGCTTGCGTACATTTTATATAACACTTGTTTGTTTCTGCTTTGCTGAGGTCATGTGCTCTCTATATAATAATGACACAATATCACTGCTTGCGTTCACGTATATAACACTATTGTTTGTTTCTGCTTTGCTGAGGTCATGTGCTCTCTATATAATAATGACACAATATCACTGCGTACGTATAATGTATATAAAACTATTGCTTCTGCTCTGCTTTGCTGGGGTAATGTGCTCTATATAATAATCACACAATATCACTGCTTGCGTATAATGTATATAACACTATTGTTTATTTCTGCTCTGCTTTGCTGGGGTAATGTGCTCTATATAATAATTACACAATATCACTGCTTGCATATAATGTATATAACACTATTGTTTCTGCTCTGCTTTGCTGGTATCATGTGCTCTGTATAATAATGACACAATATCACTGCTTACATATAATGTATATAACACTATTGTTTCTGCTCTGCTTTGCAGGGGTCCTGTGCTCTATATAATAATGACACTATGGGGCCTAGTTATCAAGCCATCAACCTCAAATACGCTGGAATTCCGCAGCGTATTTGTGGCGAGGCTGATTCGCCTTAGTTATCAAAGGCTAGAGACCGGCAAAAGTAGAATTTTGTGACGTAAACTTCGATCCACCGGACTCAGTCCGGACACAGATCGTTTCTTACGTCTACTACAGATGTTCCGCACACAAGTGCTGCACAATCTGACTACTTTTGCTAGTTATCAAAAAACTAGCAGGTACGCTCGGCACTTTTACGGCCCAGCGTACCTGGCAGCGGCCGTAATGTTGGGGGGGGGTTGTATTTTTCTTTTACAGGCAAAAGAGCTGAATTCTTTGGGGCATGCCCCACAAAAGGCCCTTTTAAGGGCTGGGTAAGGTAAAAGAGCTTTGAACTTTTTTAATTTAGAATAGGGTAGGGCCATTTTTTATTTTGGGGGGCTTTGTTATTTTATTAGGGGGCTTAGATTAGGTGATAATTAGCTTAAAATTGTAATATTTTTAAAATGTTTGTAACGGTTTTTTTTTGTACTTTAGTTAGTTTATGTAATTGTATTTAATTGTAGTTATTTGTAGGTAATTTATTTAATTAATTTAATGTTAGTTGTAGTGTTAGGTTTAATTGTAACTTAGGTTAGGATTTATTTTACAGGTATTTAGTTTTAATAGGATTAATTTAGTTCATAATAGAAATATTATTTAGATTTATTTAATTAATATTTAAGTTAGGGGGGTGTTAGGGTTAGTATTAGACTTAGGTTTAGGGGTTAATATTTTATTACAGTGGCGGGCGGTTTGTAGGGGGGGCAGGATAGGGGTTAATAAATGTATTATAGGTGGCGACAGTGTAGTGGGGGGCAGGATAGGGGTTAATAAATTTATTATAGGTGGCGACGGTGTAGGGGGGGCAGGATAGGGGTTAATAAATTTAATATCGGTTGCGGCGGGGTCAGGGAGCGGCGGGTTTAGGGGTTAAACTATTTATTTAGTTGCGGCGAGGTGCGGGATCAGCAGGATAGGGTTTATAACTTTATTATAGAGGCGACGGTATAGGGGGGGCAGGATAGAGGTTACTAGGTATAATGTAGGAGGCAGCGGTGTCCGGGACGCGACGGTTTAGGGGTTAATACATTTATAAAGAGTTGCGGCGGGGTCTAGGAGCGCGCGGTTTAGGGGTTAATACATTTATAAGAGTTGCGGCGGGGTCTAGGAGTGGCAGTTTAGGGGTTAGTAACTTTATTTAGATTGCGGGGGGGGCTCGGGGGCGCCGGTGTATAGGGAAGAACAGTGTAGTTAGTGTGGGTGCGTAGTGACTAGGCTAGCAAGAAAGCTGTGAAAAAAGCCGAAGAGCAGCGAGATCGGATGAGTGATAACTCTCACAGTTCGCTGCTCATCGCCCCGTACTTGGTGCGCGGCTTTTTGTCAGCTTTTTTGATAACTTAGGCAAATATTTTGCAGGTCTGTGGCGGCGATGTGAGGCGAGCTTAGGCGGGCGTATTGGGCCGGCGAAGGCAGGAAAAGTAGACGCGTTGGATAAATACCCCCAATATCACTGCTTGCGTCTATTGTTTATAACACTATTGTTTCTCTCGCTTTGCTTTGCTGAGGTCATGTGCTTTATTTAATAATGACACAATATCACTGCTTGCGTACATTGTATATAACACTATTGTTTCTGCTTTGCTTTGCTGAGGTCATGTGTTCTATTTAATAATTACACAATATCACTGCTTGCGTATAATGTATATACTATTGTTTCTGCTTTGCTATGCTGGGGTCATTGAGCTCTCTATATAGAATTGACACAATATCACTGCTAGCCTATATTGTTTATAACACTATTGTTTCTGCTCTGCTTTGCTGGGGTAATGTGCTCTATATAATAATCACACAATATCACTGCTTGCGTATAATGTATATAACACTATTGTTTCTGCTCTGCTTTGCTTGGGGTAATGTGCTCTATATAATAATTACACAATATCACTGCTTGCATATAATGTATTATAACACTATTGTTTATCTTCTGCTTTGCTGGGGTCATGTGCTCTAATATAATAATGACACAATATCACTGCTTGCATATAATGTATATAACACTATTGTTTCTGCTCTGCTTTGCTGGGTAATGTGCTCTATATAATAATCACACAATACTCACTGCTTGCGTATAATGTATATAAACACTATTGTTTCTGCTTCATGCTTTGCTGGGGTAATGTGCTCTATATAATAATTACACAATATCACTGCTTGCATATAATGTATATAACACTATTGTTTCTGCTCTGCTTTGCTGGGGTAATGTGCTCTATATATAATCAACAATATCACTGCTTGCGTATAATGTATTATAACACTATGTTTTCTGCTCATGCTTTGCTGGGGTAATGTGCTCTATATAATAATCACACAATATCACTGCCTTGCGTATAATGTATATAACACTATTGTTTATTTCTGCTCTGCTTTGCTGGGGTAATGTGCTCTATATAATAATTACACAATATCACTGCTTGCATATTAATGTACATAACACTATTGTTTGTTTCTGCTCTGCTTTGCTGGGGTAATGTACTCTATATAATAAATCACACAATATCACTGCTTGCATATAATGAGCCCATTTTTCAAGCTCCGATGGAGCTTGAGGGCCCGTGTTTCTGGCGAGTCTTCAGACTCACCTGAAACACAAGTTATGGAGCAGCGGTCTAAAGACCACCTGCTCAAAGCAGGCGGACAAGTTATGGAGCTTTAGACCGCTGCTTCTTAACTTCTTGATTACTTCTGTTGATAAATATGACTGCTTGCCGGAAACAAGGGTCCCTCAAGCTCCATACTGAGCTTGATAAATATGCCCCAATACCACTGCTTGCTTGCGTCTGTTGTTTATAACACTATTGTTTGTTTCTGCTTCTGCTGAGGTCATGAGCTCTGTATAATAATGACACAATATCACTGCTTGCGTCTATTGTTTATAACACTATTATTTGTTTCTGCTCTGCTGAGGTCATGAGCTCTGTATAATAATGACACAATACTCACTGCCTTGCATATAATGTATATAACTATTGTTTCTGCTCTGCTTTGCTGGGGTAATGAGCTCTCTATATAATAATGACACAATATCACTGCTTGCGTACATTGTATATAACACTATTGTTTCTGCTTTGCTTTGCTGAGGTCATGTGCTCTATTTAATAATGACACAATATCACTGCTTGCGTATAATTTATATAATTATTGTTTCTGCTCTGCTTTGCTGGGGTCCTCTGCTCTGTATAATAATGACACAATATCACTGCTTGCATATAATGTATATAACCTATTCTTTCTGCTCTGCTTTGCTGGGTCATGAGCTCTCTATAATAATGACACAATATCACTGCTTGCGTACATTGTATATAACACTATTGTTTCTGCTTTGCTGAGGTCATGTGCTCTATTTAATAATGACACCAATATCACTGCTTGCGTATAATGTATATAACTATGTTTCTGCTCTGCTTTGCTGGGGTCCTCTGCTGCTGTATAATAATGGCACAATATCACTGCTTGCATATAATGTATATAACTATTGTTTTCTGCTCTGCTTTGCAGGGGTCCTATGCTCTATATAATAATGACACAATATCACTGCTTGCGTCTATTGTTTATAACACTATTGTTTCTGCTTTGCTTTGCAGGGGTCATGTGCTCTATATAATAATGACACAATATCTCTGCTTGCGTCTATTGTTTATAACACTATTGTTTCTGCTTTGCAGGGGGGTCCTGTGCTCTATATAACAATGACACAATATCATTGCTTGCGTCTATTGTTTATAACACTATTGTTTGTTTCTGCTCTGCTTGAGTTCATGTGCCTCTATATAATAATGACACAATATCACTGCTTGCGTCTATTGTTTATAACACTATTGTTTGTTTCTGGCTCTGCTTTGGCAGGGGTCCTGTGCTCTATATAATAATGACACAATATATCTCGCTTGCGTCTATTGTTTATAACACTATTGTTTGTTTCTGCTCTGCTGAGTTCATGTGCTCTATATAATAATGACACAATATATCTGCTTGCGTCTATTTTTTTATAACACTATTGTTTGTTTCTGCTCTGCTTTGCAGGGGTCCCTGTGCTCTATATAATAATGACACAATATCACTGCTTGCGTCTATTGTTTATAACACTATTGTTTGTTTTCTGCTCTGCTTTGCAGGGGTCCTGTGCTCTATATAATAATGACACAATATCACTGCTTGCGTCTATTGTTTTATAACACTATTGTTTGTTTCTGCTCTGCTTTGCAGTGGTCCTGTGCTCTATATAATAATGACACAATATCATTGCTTGCATCTATTGTTTATAACACTATTGTCTTCTGCTTTACAGGGGTCCTGTGCTCTTTATAATAATAACACAATATCACTGCTTGCGGTCTATTGTTTTATAACACTATTGTTTCTGCTCTGCTTTGCTGGGGTCATGTGCTCTATATAATAATGACACAATATCACTGGCTTGGGTATATTGTTTATAACACTATTGTTTCTGCTTTGCTTTGCTGGGGTCATGTGCTCTATATAATAATGACACAATATCACTGCTTGCGTCTATTGTTTATAACACTATTGTTTGTTTCTGCTCTGCTTTTGCAGGGGTCCTGTGCTCTATATATAATGACACAATATCACTGCTTGCGTCTATTGTTTATAACACTATTGTTTGTTCTCTGCTCTGCTTTGCAGTGGTCCTGTGCTCTATATATAATGACACAATACACTGCTTGCGTCTATTGTTTATAACACTATTTTTTCTGCTCTGCTTTGCTGGGGTCATGTGCGTCTATATAATAATGACACAATATCACTGCTTGCGTATATTGTTTATAACACTATTGTTTCTGCTTCTGCTTTGCTGGGGTCATGTTCTCTATATAATTAATGACACAATATCACTGCTTGCGTCTATTGTTTATAACACTATTGTTTCTGCTCTGCTTTGCTGGGGGTCATGTGCTCTATATAATAATGACACAATATCACCTGCTTGCGTCTATTGTTTATAACACTATTGTTTCTGCTTTGCTTTGCTGGGGTCATGTGCTCTATATAATAATACACCAATATCACTGCTTGCGTATATTGTTTATAACACTATTGTTTCTGCTCTGCTTTGCAGGGGTCATGTGCTCTATATAATAATGACACAATATCACTGCTTGCGTCTATTGTTTATAACACTATTGTTTCTGCTCTGCTTTGCTGGGGTCATGTGCTCTATATAATAATGACACAATATCACTGCTTGCGTATATTGTTTATAACACTATTGTTTGTTTTCTGCTTTGCTTTGCTGGGGGTCATGTGCTCTATATAATAATGACACAATATCACTGCTTGCGTCTATTGTTTATAATACTATTGTTTCTGCTCTGCTTTGCAGGGGTCCTGTGGCTGCTCAGTAGTATCCGAAGTCTTATTCATATTGTTGTTGGTTGTTGGTTTCACCCTCATGTGCCTAGAACTGTTTCACTCCAGTAACATTGTGGACGGTCTGAAGCTGAATGCGTTTGCTGCGGTTTTCACTGTTCTGTCAGGTAAAGCTGAACACAATGAGCATTTTGTACTGGAATTAGTAAATTTTATTGTCTGACATGTGTATGTTGAAATTAACTTCCTCTCAGTAGTAAGGATATTTGTGCCTATCAGTCACTCATACTCTTGTTATGATGCGGAATGAGTATTTACACCATATAGCAGGGTACACTGAGGTCTCTTCCCAGTGAGTCACTCATACTCTTGTTATGACATGGAATGTGTAGTTAGACCATATAGCAGGTAACACTGAGGTCTCTTCCAGTGAGTCACTCCCATACTCTTGTTTATGGCACGGAATGTGTAGTTTAGACCATATAGCAGGTAACACTGAGGTCTCTTCCAGTGAGTCACTCATACTCTTGTTATGACATGGAATTTGTAGTTACACCATATAGCCAGGTAACACTGAGGTCTCTTCCAGTGAGTCACTCATACTCTTGTTATGATGCAGAAGGTGTAGTTACACCATAATAGCAGGTAACACTGAGGTCTCTTCCAGTGAGTCACTCATACTCTTGTTATGACATGTAATGTGTAGTTTACACCATATAGCAGGTAACACTGAGGTCTCTTCCAGTGAGTCACTCATACCTCTTGTTTATGACATGGAATGTGTAGTCTACACCATATAGCAGGTAACACTGAGGTCTCTTCCAGTGAGTCACTCATACTCTTGTTATGGCACGGAATGTGTAGTTACACCATATAGCAGGTAACACTGAGGTCTCTTCCAGTGAGTGACTCATACCTTTGTTATGGCACGGAATGTGTAGTTACACCATATAGCAGTGTAACACTGAGGTCTCTTCCAGTGAGTCACTCATACTCTTGTTATGATGTAGAATGTGTAGTTACACCATATAACAGGTAACACTGAGGTCTCTTCCAGTGAGTCACTCATACTCTTGTTATGATGCAGAATGTGTAGTTACACCATATGGCAGGTAACACAAGGGCCTCTTCCAGTGAGTCACTCATACTCTTGTTATGATGCAGAATGTGTAGTTACACCATATAGCAGGGTAACACAAGGGCCTCTTCCAGTGAGTCACTCATACTCTTGTTATGATAACTAAATGTAGTAGTTACACCATATAGCAGGTTAACACTGAGGTCTCTTCCAGTGAGTCACTCATACTCTTGTATATGATACGGAATGTGTAGTTACACCATATAGCAGGTAACACTGTGGTCTCTTCCAGTGATTCACTCTTGTTATGATGCAGAATGTGTAGTTACACCATATAGCAGGTAACACAGGGCCTCTTCCAGTGAGTCACTCATACTCTTGTTATGATACAGAATGCGTAGTTACACCATTATAGCAGGTAACACTGAGGTCTCTTCCCAGTAAATCCACTCATACTCTGGTTATGATACGGAATGTGTAGTTACACCATATAGCAGGTAACACAAGAGTCTCTTCCGTGAGTCACTCATACTCTTGTTATGATGCGGAGAATGTGTAGTTACACCATATAGCAGGTAACACAAGGGCCTCTTCCAGTGAGTCACTCATACTCTTGTTATGATGTAGAATGTGTAGTTACACCATATAGCAGGTAACACAAGGGCCTCTTCAAGTGAGTGACTCATACTCTTGTTATGATGCCAGAATGTGTAGTTACACCATATAGCAGGTAATACAAGGGCCCTCTTCCAGTGAGTCACTCATACTCTTGTTATAATGCAGAATGTGTAGTTACACCATATAGCAGGTAACACTGAGGTCTCTTCCAGTGAGTCACTTATACTCTTGTTATGATACGCAATGCTGTAGTTACACCATATAGCAGGTAACACTGAGGTCTCTACCAGTGAATCACTCATACTCTTGTTATGACACAGAATGTGTTGTTACACCATATAGCAGGTAACACTGAGGTCCTCTACCAGTGAATCACTCATACTCTTGTTATGATGTGGAATGTGTAGTTATACCATATAGCAAGTAACACAAGGTCCTCTTTCCAGTGAGTCACTCATACTATTGTTATGATACGGAATGTGGTAGTTACACCATATAGCAGGTAACAATGAGGTCTCTTCCCAGTGAGTCACTCATACTCTTGTTATGACACGGAATGTGTAGTTAGACCATATAGCAGGTAACACAAGAGTCTCTTCCAGTGAGTCACTCATACTCTTGTTATGATAGAGAATGTGTAGTTACATCATATAACAGGTAACACTGAGTCTCTACCAGTAAATACACTCATACTCTTGTATGACACAGAATGTGTAGTTACACCATATAGTAGGTAACAATGAGGTCTCTTCCAGTGAATCACCTCATACTCTTGTTATGATACGGAATGTGTAGTTACACCATATAGCAGGTAACACTGAGGTCTCTTCCAGTGAGTCACTCATACTCTTGTTATGATGTAGAATGTGTAGTTACACCATATAGCAGGTAACACAAGGGTCACTTACAGTAAGTCACTCATAATCTTGTTATGATGTAGAATGTGAGTTACACCATATAGCAGGTAACACTGAGGTCTCTTCCAGTGAGTCACTCATACTCTTGTTATGACACGGAATGTGTAGTTAGACCATATAGCAGGTAACACAAGAGTCTCTTTCCAGTGAGTCACTCATACTCTTGTTATGATAGAGAATGTGTAGTTACATCATATAGCAGGTAACACTGAGGTCTCTACCAGTAAATCACTCATACTCTTGTTATGACACAGAATGTGTTAGTTACACCATATAGTAGGTAACACTGAGGTCTCTTCCAGTGAATCACTCATACTCTTGTTATGATACGGAATGTGTAGTTACACCATATAGCAGGTAACACTGAGTGTCTCTTCCAGTGAGTCCCTCATACTCTTTTTATGATGTAGAATGTGTAGTTACACCATATAGCAGGTAACACAAGGGTCACTTACAGTAAGTCACTCATAATCTTGTTATGATGTAGAATGTGTAGTTACACCATATAGCAGGTAACACTGAGGTCTGTTCCAATCCGTTGACAGACAACTTGCTAACACACAGGGGCTGCATTTCAATCTTTTTTAAGCCTAAAGGGCCACATTTAAATTGATAATATACGCTAGATTACGAGTTTTGCGGTATGAGTAAAAAAAGCAGCGTTAAAGGGAATTCCAGTCAAAATATAAATGCACGTAGATTTATTTCATCTTTGAACAGAAACATATTTGCAATGTACATGTATTGGCAAAAATGCTTCTATTAAGAGTTATAACTGTTTAAGTGTTAACATTTTTCTCTGCATGTGCATGTGAAGCATAGCTAGATATTTTCACTGCACCCACATTTTAAAAAATGCAGCTGCTCAGATCATCAGTGGGACTTGTATCATGTCAGCAATTAACAAATTGAGTCATTACCATATGGTGCAAGCACCTTAGGCTCTCCGAAGAAGTGTTGTGTTTAAAATGCTGGTGCACAGTGCATACTTAGATACACTTTTGAAACAGCTATAACTTTGATTAGAAGCATTTTTGCTAATGCATGTATATTACAAAATTGCTTCTGTTAATACCGAAAGGCACCCATGTGGTTTTCAATTTTGGCTGGAATAACCCTTTAAGGCTCATAGCGCTGCATTTTCACTACCGCTGGGATTACGAGCCTTGCAGGATGAGGGGCACCGCACACTTTTTTGGCCGTACCGCAAATTAACTTACACAATTTTCATAAAGTCTTTTTTCAATGGGACTTCATTGCGCCAGTATTACAAGCTTTTTTTTTAGGCCAAAAAAGTGAGCGGTACAGCAGTGCTAAAAAGTAATCTAACACCCATAAACTACCTATTAACCCCCTAAACCGAAGCCCTCCTGCATCACAAACACTAAAATAAAATTATAAACCCCTAATCTGCTCCGGACATCACCGCCACTATAATAACATATTAACCCCTTACCTGCCGCACTCCACCTCGCAAACACTAGCTAAATATTATTAACCCCTAATTTGCTGTCCCTAACATCGCCGCAACCTACATTACAGTTATTAACCCCTAATCTGCCGCCCCCAACGCCGCCGCCATTATACTAAATTTATTAACCCCTAAACCTAAGTCCAACTCTAACCCTAACACCCCCTAGCTTAAATATAATTCAAATAAATCTAAATAAAACCTACTATTAATAACTAAATAATTCCTATTTAAAACTAAATACTTACCTGTAAAATAAACCCTAAGCTAGCTACAATATAACTAATAGTTACATTGTAGCTAGCTTAGGGTTTATTTTTATTTTACAGGCAAGTTTGTATTTATTTTAACTAGGTAGAATAGTTACTAAATAGTTATTAACTATTTACTAACTACCTCGCTAAAATAAATACAAATTTACCTGTAATCCGGGAGAAGTGGTCCTCCAGACGGGCAGAAGTCTTCATCCAGACGGCATCTTCTATCTTCATCCATCCTTCGTCTGAGAGGGTCCCATCTTCAAGACATCCGGCGTGGAGCTTCCTCTTCTTACAACGACTCCCGACGAATGAAGGTTCCTTTAAGTGATGTCATCAAGATGGCGTCCCTTAGATTCCGATTGGCTGATAGAATTCTATTAGCCAATCGGAATTAAGGTTGAAAAAAATCCTAATGGCTGATGCAATCAGCCAATAGGATTGAACTTCAATCCTATTGGCTGATCCAATCAGCCAATAGGATTGAGCTCGCATTCTATTGTCTGTTCCTTCCAATCATGATGTCTTGAAGATGGACCCGCTCCGGGCCGGATGGATGAAGATAGAAGATACCGTCTGGATGAAGACTTCTGCCCGTCTGGAGGACCACTTCTCCCGGCTTGGATGAAGACTTCTCCCGGCTTCGTTGAGGACTTCTTGTTGCTTCGTTGAGGACTTCTCCCGGCTTCGTTGACGAATGATGTCCGATCTTCAAAACTGTAAGTAGATCTTCGGGGGTTAGTGTTAGGTTTTTTTAAGGGTTTATTTGGTGGGTTTTAGTTTTAGATTAGGGTTTGGGCAGCAATAGAGCTAAATGCCCTTTTAAGGGCAATGCCCATACAAATGCCCTTTTCAAGGCAATGGGGAGCTTAGTTTTTTTTAGTTAGGGTTTTATTTGGGGGGTTGGTTGTGTGGGTGGTGGGTTTTACTGTTGGGGGTTGTTTGTATTTTTTTTACAGGTAAAAGAGCTGATTTATTTGGGGCAATGTCCCGCAAAAGGCCTTTTAAAGGGCTATTGGTAGTTTAGGCTAGGGGTTTTCTTTTATTTTGGGGGGGCTTTTTTATTTTGATAGGGCTATTAGATTAGGTGTGATTAGTTTAAATATCTTGTAATTTGTTTTTTATTTTGTGCAATTTAGTGTTTGTTTTTGTAATTTAGGTATTTGTATTTAATTCAGTTAATTGTATTTAATTTAGGTAATTTATTTAATTGTAGTGTAATGTTAGGTGTTAGTGTAACTCAGGTTAGGTTTTATTTTACAGGTGAATTTGTATTTATTTTAGCTAGGTAGTTATTACATAGTTAATAACTATTTAGTAACTATTCTACCTAGTTAAAATAAATACAAACTTGCTGTAAAATAAAAATAAACCCTAAGCTAGATACAAATGTAACTATTAGTTATATTGTAGCTAACTTAGGGTTTATTTTACAGGTAAGTATTTAGTTTTAAATAGGAATTATTTAGTTATTAATAGTAGGTTTTCTTTAGATTTATTTTAATTATATTTAAGTTAGGGGGTGTTAGGGTTAGACTTAGGTTTAGGGGTTAATAACTTTAGTATAGTGGCGGCGACGTTGGGGGCAGCAGATTAGAGGTTAATAAATGTAGGTAGGTGGGCGGCGATGTTAGGGGAGGCAGATTAGGAGTTAATAATATTTAACTAATGTTTGTGACGCGGGTGTGCGGCAGTTTAGGGGTTAATATGTTTATTATAGTGGCAGCGATGTCTGGAGCAGCAGATTAGGGGTTAATAATTATAATGTAGGTGTCAGCGATGTAGGGGGCGGCAGATTAGGGGTTAATAAGTGTAAGAATAGGGTTGTTTAGTGTAAACATAAATTTTGTGTCCCCATAGGAATCAATGGGGCTGCGTTACGGAGCTTTACGCTGCTTTATTGCAGGTGTTAGACTTTTTTTCAGCCGGTTCTCCCCATTGATGTCTATGGGGAAATCGTGCATGAGCGCGTACAACCAGCTCACCGTCACCGCTGACTTAAGCAGCGCTAGTATTTGAGTGCGATATGGAGCACAAGTTTGCTCTACGCTCACTTCTTGTCTTTTAACGCCGGGTTTATAAAAACCTGTAATACCAGCGCTGTAGGTAAGTGAGCGGTGACAATAACGTGCAAATTAGCACCGCACCCCTCATAACGCAAAACTCGTAATCTAGCTGATAGTTATTAAACACACAAATAATCCTATAATATAAAAGGCCAAGTGTGTTTGTCCAAAGCTGTCATGCGCAGTAGAGACAGCAGAAGGACAAACACACCTGGCCTTAGAGTCCCTACCTGATCTGCGGTGCGGGCAGAAGTGGGCATGGCTGGGCATGAGCAGGGGCTTGGCCGGGCGTGAAGGGGAGGGGCCGGGAACGAAGGGGGCGGGGGTGGGAGCGGTCGCCCACGCGAGATAGAGGGGAGAGAGATAGAGAGAATTGAGAGATAGAAAGAGGGGGGAGAGAACAAAATAGATGGTAAAGAGCTAAAGATAGGATAAGAGAGGGGAAAGAGCAAGGGAGGGGGGAGAGAGAGAGCAAAATAGAGGAAAAGAGAGAAAATAAGAGGGGGGAAAGAGAGAGAGCAAAAGAAGAGAGGGGGGGAGAGAGAGAGGGTGGAGAGAGAGGGGAGGATAGAGAGAGGGGGAGGGATAGAGAGGGGGAGATAGAAAGAGGGGGGAGAGGGGGGAGATAGAGAGGGGGAGAGAGGGGGGAGAGAGAGAGGGGGAGAGGGGGGGAGAGAGAGAGAGGAGAGGGAGGGGGGGGAGAGAGAGGGGTGAGAGAGAGAGGGGTGAGAGAGAGAGGGGGGAGAGAGAGGGGGGGGGGAGATAGAGAGGGGGGAGAGATAGAGGGGGAGAGAGATGGGGGAGAGATGGGGGGAGAGAGAGGGGGGGGGGAGAGAGAGAGAGAGAGAGAGAGAGAGAGAGGGGGAGGAGAGAGAGAGGGGAGAGAGAGAGGGGGAGAGAGAGAGGGGGGAGAGAGAGAGAGAGGGGGGATAGAGAGAGCAAAAGAGAGGGGAGAGAGAGCAATAGAGAGGGGAGAGAGAGAGCAAAAGAGAGGGATGGAGAGAGAGAGAGAGCAAAAGAGAGGGGAGAGAGAGAGAGCAAAAAGAGGGGGGAGAGAGAGAGCAAAAGAGAGGGGGGAGAGAGAGCCAAAGAGAGGGGGGGGAGAGAGCGCAAAAGAAAGGGGGGGAAGCGAAAGAGAGGGGGCTAGAGCGCAAAAGAGGGGGGGGGAGAGCGCAAAAGAGAGGGGGAGGGAGAGAGCACAAGGGGTCGGACCGCTGTACTGCAAAAAATGGCCCATGTGAACGGGCTTTAGGACTAGTAATAATATATTTCCTACAAATGCCTATTGGCACAGAGCCAGATTTACAGAAGGTTGAAGGGGACCATGTGTTTTATGTTCACCACCTTACTTGTCCCCAATCTTTGTTATGCGTTTTCTCAGGGAGTGGGTTAAATATGTCCCATGAGTTGTCAGTTAGATAATAAGTTATTAGACCTTCACACAAGTGTTCAAGTAGATTGTCCTTTCTAAATTTACAAAACAGAAATTAATCAGTTTGCACCAAGCTCCTCACCGACAATTAGAAAATATTTATAACCAGAATAACCAGTTCCTATGTTATTCTAAGCAGCTGATTCACTAAAGCTCCCTCCAGCCTCTCCAGCTTCACCAGTTCTTATGTTATTTTATGTAACTGATTCTCTAAAGCTCCCTCCAGCCTCTCCTGCTTAGCCAGTTCCTATGTTATTCTATGTAACTGATTCACTAAAGCTCCCTCCAGCCTCTCCAGCTTCACCAGTTCCTATGTTATTCTATGTAACTGATTCACTAAAGCCCCCTCCAGCCTCTCCAGCTTCACCAGTTCCTATGTTATTCTATGTAACTGATTCACTAAAGCTCCCTCCAGCCTCTCCAGCATCACCAGTTCCTATGTTATTCTCTGTAACTGATTCACTAAAGCTCCCTCCAGCCTCTCCAGCTTCACCAGTTCCTATGTTATTCTAAGCAGCTGATTCACTAAAGCTCCCTCCAGCCTCTCCAGCTTCACCAGTTCCTATGTTATTTTATGTAACTGATTCTATAAAGCTCCCTCCAGCCTCTCCAGCTTCACCAGTTCCTTTGTTATTCTATGTAACTGATTCTCTAAAGCTCCCTCCAGCCTCTCCAGCTTCACCAGTTCCTATGTTATTCTATGTAACTGATTCACTAAAGTCCCTCCAGCCTCTCCAGCTTCACCAGTTCCTATGTTATTCTATGTAACTGATTCACTAAAGCTCCCTCCAGCCTCTCCAGTTCCTATGTTATTCTATGTAACTGATTCACTAAAGCTCCCTCCAGCCTCTCCAGCTTCACCAGTTCCTATGTTATTCTATGTAACTGATTCACTAAAGCTCCCTCCAGCCTCTCCAGTTCCTATGATATTCTATATAACTGATTCACTAAAGCTCCCTCCAGCCTATCCTGCATCACCAGTTCCTATGTTATTATATTTAACTGATTCACTAAAGCTCCCTCCAGCCTCTCTAGCTTCACCATTTCCTATGTTATTCTATGTAACTGATTCACTAAAGCTCCCTCCAGCCTCTCCAGCATCAACAGTTCCTATGTTATTCTATGTAACTGATTCACTAAACCTCCCTCCAGCCTCTCCAGTTCCTATGTTATTCTAAGCAGCTGATTCACTAAAGCTCCCTCCAGCATCA
Organism: Bombina bombina; assembly: GCF_027579735.1. Taxonomy (NCBI): domain Eukaryota; kingdom Metazoa; phylum Chordata; class Amphibia; order Anura; family Bombinatoridae; genus Bombina; species Bombina bombina. The sequence continues at coordinate 192,197,745 of NC_069509.1, forward strand.
CCAGTTCCTATGTTATTATATGTAACTGATTCACTAATGCTCCCTCCAGCCTCTCCAGCTTCACCAGTTCCTATGTTATTCTATGTAACTGATTCACTAAAGCACCCTCCAGACTCTCCAGCTTCACCAGTTCCTATGTTATTCTATGTAACTGATTCACTAAAGCTAGTTCCAGTCTCTCCAGCTTCACCAATTCCTATGTTATTCTATGTAACTGATTCACTAAAGCTCCCTCCAGCCTCTCCAGCATCAACAGTTCCTATGTTATTCTATGTAACTGATTCACTAAAGCTCTCTCCAGCCTCTCCAGCTTCACCAGTTCATATGTTATTCTATGTAACTGATTCACTAAAGCTCCTTCCAGCCTCTCCAGCTTCACCAGTTCCTATGTTATTCTATGTAACTGATTCACTAAAGCTCCCCCCAGCCTCTCCAGCTTTACCAGTTCCTATGTAATTCTATGTAACTGATTCACTAAAGCTCCCTCCAGCCTCTCCAGCATCACCAGTTCCTATGTTATTCTATGTAACTGATTCACTAAAGCTCCCTCCAGCCTCACCAGTTCCTATGTTATTCTATGTAACTGATTCACTAAAGCTCCTTCCAGCCTCTCCAGCTTCACCAGTTCCTATGTTATTCTATGTAACTGATTCAATAAAGCTCACCCCAGCCTCACCAGTTCCTATGTTATTCTATGTAACTGATTCACTAAAGCTCCCTCCAGCTTCACCAGTTCCTATGTTATTCTATGTAACTGATTCACTAAAGCTCCTTCCAGCCTCTCCATCTTCACCAGTTCCTATGTTATTCTATGTAACTGACTCACTAAAGCTCCCTCCAGCCTCTCCAGCTTCACCAGTTCATATGTTATTCTATGTAACTGACTCACTAAAGCTCCCTCCAGCCTCTCCAGCATCACCAGTTCCTATGTTATTCTATGTAACTGACTCACTAAAGCTCCCTCCAGCCTCTCCAGCTTCACCAGTTCCTATGTTATTCTATGTAACTGACTCACTAAAGCTCCCTCCAGCCTCTCCAGCTTCGCCAGTAGGATCCTATGTTATTCTATGTAACTGATTCACTAAAGCTCCCTCCAGCCTCTCCAGCTTCACCAGTTCCTATGTTATTCTATGTAACTGATTCACTAAAGCTCCCTCCAGCCTCTCCAGCTTCGCCAGTAGGATCCTATGTTATTCTATGTAACTGATTCACTAAAGCTCCCTCCAGCCTCTCCAGCTTCACCAGTTCCTATGTTATTCTATGTTACTGATTCACTGAACCTCCCTACAGGGAATGAATCAGATGAATACTATAGGAGCTAGTGAAGCTGGTGAGGCTGGAAATACTGGAGAGAGCTTTAGTAAATATATATCATAAGGTAAGTAGTTCACAAAGAGATAACTAAAAACTTCATTTTTGATTTGCAATATTGTTTTGACATAAAATGTTGCTTTGTGTTTGTTTTATTAATAACTTTACTAAGAATGTTACATGATTACTTTTACACTTTCATATTTTTTCTTTCTGAGGGATTTAGATATTCTACAAATCGTGGCTTAAGGTAGCTTTCTTTATATGAACAACATTAAAAACCATCTGCCAGGACTTAGCATAATTTCCTATGAGAGGTGGGAAAAGTGCTGGCAAATAAATGTAATGAAGCACCAGATGAAATAATGTTGTGCTCCCTGCCTGACTCATTGTGTAGGTACAATACCCGACGCCAATCGCCAACATCACTGCCTGTACTTGAATTGCAGCCACAGCAGCTCTGGGCAAACAGAAGCACTTTCTCTGTTTGTCAGAAATCATACAATTGTAAAATTGCACAAAACGACAGGTAACTGCTAGGCACGTGCACACTGCGCAGGACGTCAGCACAGAGCCCAGACATTCACATTTCTTTGCTTGTAATTTACTCAGCTGTCACATTATTTGTATTGTTATCTATTTCTTTAGTTGCAGAGTACTGAGTGTTTAAGGGGCCTTTAGTTTGTAATCAGTTTCCTTGTTAAGTTTTCCTGCCTCCAATAATGTAAAACTTACAGTAGTTTCCAGTAACATACACAGATGACACTTAAAGGGATTATCTATGGCCTAGATTTAGAGTTTGGCGGTAGCCGTCAAAACCAGCGTTAGAGGCTCCTAACGCTGGTTTTGGGCTACCGCTGGTATTTAGAGTCAGTCAGTAAAGGGTCTAACACTCACATTGCAGCCGCGACTTTTCCATACCGCAGATCCCCTTATGTCAATTGCGTATCCTATCTTTTCAATGGGATCTTTCTAACGCCGGTATTTAGAGTCGTGGCTGAAGTGAGCGTTAGAATTCTAACGACAAAACTCCAGCCGCAGAAAAAAGTCAGTAGTTAAGTGCTTTCTGGGCTAACGCTGGTTTATAAAGCTCTTAACTACTGTGCTCTAAAGTACACTAACACCCATAAACTACCTATGTACCCCTAAACCGAGGTCCCCCCACATCGCCGCCAATCTATTAAAATTTTTTAACCCCTAATCTGCCGCTCCGTTAACCGCCGCTACTTACATTATCCCTATGTACCCCTAATCTGCTGCCCCTAACACCGCCGACCCCTATATTATATTTATTAACCCCTAATCTGCCCCCCCACAACGTCGCCTCCACCTGCCTAAACTTATTAACCCCTAATCTGCCGAGCGGACCGCACCGCTATTATAATAAAGTTATTAACCCCTAATCCGCCTCACTCCCGCCTCAATAACCCTATAATAAATATTATTAACCCCTAATCTGCCCTCCCTAACATCGCCGACACCTAACTTCAAACATTAACCCCTAATCTGCCGACTGGAGCTCACCGCTATTCTAATAAATGTATTAACCCCTAAAGCTAAGTCTAACCCTAACACTAACACCCCCCCTAAGTTAAATATAATTTAAATCTAACGAAATAAATTAACTCTTATTAAATAAATTATTCCTATTTAAAGCTAAATACTTACCTGTAAAATAAATCCTAATATAGCTACAATATAAATTATAATTATATTATAGCTATTTTAGGATTTATATTTATTTTACAGGTAACTTTGTATTTATTTTAACCAGGTACAATAGCTATTAAATAGTTAATAACTATTTAATAGCTACCTAGTTAAAATAATTACAAAATTACCTGTAAAATAAATCCTAACCTAAGTTACAATTAAACCTAACACTACACTATCAATAAATTAATTAAATAAAATACCTACAATTATCTACAATTAAACCTAACACTAAACTATCAATAAATAAATTAAATAAAATTCCTACAAATAAATACAATTAAATAAACTAACTAAAGTACAAAAAAATAAAAAAGAACTAAGTTACAAAAAATAAAAAAATATTTACAAACATTAGAAAAAAATTTTAAACTAATTATACCTACTCTAAGCCCCCTAATAAAATAACAAAGACCCCCAAAATAAAAAAATGCCCTACCCTATTCTAAATTACAAAAGTTCAAAGCTCTTTTACCTTACCAGCCCTTAAAAGGGCCCTTTGCGGGGCATGCCCCAAAGAATTCAGCTCTTTTGCCTGTAAAAAAAAACATACAATACCCCCCCCAACATTACAACCCACCACCCACATACCCCTAATCTAACCAAACCCCCCTTAAATAAACCTAACACTAAGCCCCTGAAGATCTTCCTACCTTGTCTTCACCATGCCAGGTATCACCGATCGTTCCAGGCTCCAAAATCTTCATCCAAGCCCAAGCGGGGGCTGGCGATCCATAATCCGGCGGCTGAAGAGGTCCAGAAGAGGCTCCGAAGTCTTCATCCTATGCGGGAAGAAGAGGCGATCAGGACCGGCAACCATCTTGATCCAAGCGGCATCTTCTATCTTCATCCGATGACGACCGGCTCCATCTTGAAGACCTCCACCGCGGACCCATCTTCTTCTTCCGATGACTTCCCGACGAATGACAGTTCCTTTAAGGGACGTCATCCAAGATGGCGTCCCTCGAATTCCGATTGGCTGATAGGATTCTATCAGCCAATCGGAATTAAGGTAGGAAAATTCTGATTGGCTGATGGAATCAGAATGGAATCAGAATCAAGTTCAATCCGATTGGCTGATCCGATCAGCCAATCAGATTGAGCTCGCATTCTATTGGCTGATCGTAACAGCCAATAGCATGCGAGCTCAATCTGATTGGCTGATTGAATCAGCCAATCGGATTGAACTTGATTCTGATTGGCTGATTCCATCAATTTTCCTACCTGAATCCTATCAGCCAAACGGAATTCGAGGGACGCCATCTTGGATGACGTCCCTTAAAGGAACCGTCATTCATCGGGAAGTCGTCGGAAGAAGAAGATGGGTGGATCAAGATGGTTGCCGGTCCGGATCGCCTTTTCTTCCCGGATAGGATGAAGACTTCGGAGCCTCTTCTGTACCTCTTCAGCCGCCGGATTATGGATCGCCAGCCCCCGCTTGGGCTTGGATGAAGATTTTGGAGCCTGGAACGATCGGTGATACCTGGCATGGTGAAGACAAGGTGGGAAGATCTTCAGGGGCTTAGTGTTAGGTTTATTTAAGGGGGGTTTGGTTAGATTAGGGGTATGTGGGTGGTGGGTTGTAATGTTGGGGGGGGGTATTGTATGTTTTTTTTACAGGCAAAAGAGCTGAATTCTTTGGGGCATGCCCCGCAAAGGGCCCTTTTAAGGGCTGGTAAGGTAAAAGAGCTTTGAACTTTTGTAATTTAGAATAGGGTAGGGCATTTTATTATTTTGGGGGTCTTTGTTATTTTATTAGCGGGCTTAGAGTAGGTGTAATTAGTTTAAAATTGTTGTAATATTTTTCTTATGTTTGTAAATATTTTTTTATTTTTTGTAACTTAGTTCTTTTTTATTTTTTGTACTTTAGTTAGTTTATTTAATTGTATTTATTTGTAGGAATTTTATTTAATTTATTTATTGATAGTGTAGTGTTAGGTTTAATTGTAGGTAATTGTAGGTATTTTATTTAATTAATTTATTGATAGTGTAGTGTTAGGTTTAATTGTAACTTAGGTTAGGATTTATTTTACAGGTAAATTTGTAATTATTTTAACTAGGTAGCTATTAAATAGTTCTTAACTATTTAATAGCTATTGTACCTGGTTAAAATAAATACAAAGTTACCTGTAAAATAAATATAAATCCTAAAATAGCTATAATATAATTATAATTTATATTGTAGCTATATTAGGATTTATTTTACAGGTAAGTATTTAGCTTTAAATAGGAATAATTTATTTAATAAGAGTTAATTTATTTAGTTAGATAAAAATTATATTTAACTTAGGGGGGGTGTTAGTGTTAGGGTTAGACTTAGCTTTAGGGGTTAATACATTTATTATAGTAGCGGTGAGCTCCGATCGGCAGATTAGGGGTTAATTATTGTAGGTAGCTGGCAGCGACGTTGTGGGGGGCAGATTAGGGGTTAATAAATATAATATAGGGGTCGGCGGTGTTAGGGTCGGCGGTGTTAGGGGCAGCAGATTAGGGGTACATAGGTATAATGTAGGTAGCGGCGGTATACGGAGCGGCAGATTAGGGGTTAAAAAAAATATGCAGGTGTCAGCGATAGCGGGGACGGCAGATTAGGGGTTAATAAGTGTAAGGCTAGGGGTGTTTAGACTCGGGGTACATGTTAGAGTGTTAGGTGCAGACGTAGGAAGTGTTTCCCCATAGAAAACAATGGGGCTGCGTTAAGAGCTGAACGCGGCTTTTTTGCAGGTGTTTTTTTTTTCAGCTCAAACTGCCCCATTGTTTTCTATGGGGATATCGTGCACGAGCACGTTTTTGAAGCTGGCCGCATCCGTAAGCACCGCTGGTATCTAGAGTTGCAGTGGCGTTAAATTATGCTCTACGCTCCCTTTTTGAAGCCTAACGCACTGAAAACCCAGCCCTTCTGTGAACTCTAAATACCAGCGGTATTTAAAAGGTGCGGGAGAAAAAAAGCAAGCGTAGCTAACGCACCCCTTTGGCCGCAGAACTCTAAATCTAGGCGTATATCTTTTTAAACAATAACAATTTTGGTGTAGACTGTCCCCTTTATTACCCATTACCCAGTTTTGCATAACCAATACGGTTATATTAATATCATTTTTACCTCTGTGATTACCTTGTATCTAAGCCTCTGTGGACTGCCCTCTTATCTCAGTTCTTTTGACTGACATGCATTTTAACCAATCAGTGTGGGCTAATAAATAACTCCACGGGAGTGAGCACAATGTTATCTATATGACACCCATGAACTAGCACTGTCTAGCTGTGAAAAACTGTCAAAATGCACTGAGATAAAAGGCGACCTTCAAGGGCTTAGAAATTAGCATATGATCCTACCTAGGTTTAGCTTTCAACAAATAATACCAATTGAACAAAGCAAATTTTATGACAAAAGTAAATTGGAAAGTTGTTTAAAATTGCATTCCCTATGTGAATCCTGAAAGTTTAATTTTTTACTAGACTGTCCCTTTAAATATCAGCGTTGTATACACACTGGAGACTCTGTCATACCAGTGTTACACACACACAGGAGACATATATAAACACATAAATACATATGAAGACATATATACACACATAAATACATATGAAGACATATATACACACATAAATACATATGAAGATATATATACACACATAAATACATATGAAGACATATATAAACACATAAATACATATGAAGACATATATAAACACATAAATACATATGAAGACATATATAAACACATAAATACATATGAAGACATATATAAACACATAAATACATATGAAGACATATATACACACATAAATACATATGAAGACATATATACACACATAAATACATATGAAGATATATACACACATAAATACATATGAAGACATATATAAACACATAAATACATATGAAGATATATATACACACATAAATACATATGAAGATATATATACACACATAAATACATATGAAGACATATATAAACACATAAATACATATGAAGACATATATAAACACATAAATACATATGAAGACATATATACACACATAAATACATATGAAGACATATATAAACACATAAATACATATGAAGACATATATAAACACATAAATACATATGAAGACATATATACACACATAAATACATATGAAGACATATATACACACATAAATACATATGAAGACATATATAAACACATAAATACATATGAAGACATATATACACACATAAATACATATGAAGATATATATACACACATAAATACATATGAAGACATATATAAACACATAAATACATATGAAGACATATATAAACACATAAATACATATGAAGACATATATAAACACATAAATACATATGAAGACATATATACACACATAAATACATATGAAGACATATATACACACATAAATACATATGAAGATATATACACACATAAATACATATGAAGACATATATAAACACATAAATACATATGAAGATATATATACACACATAAATACATATGAAGATATATATACACACATAAATACATATGAAGACATATATAAACACATAAATACATATGAAGACATATATAAACACATAAATACATATGAAGACATATATAAACACATAAATACATATGAAGACATATATACACACATAAATACATATGAAGACATATATAAACACATAAATACATATGAAGACATATATATATATAAAGTGCATTGGAGCCCTTTGCAGTCAAGTAAATGAAAACATGTAAAAGCAATATTCATATATAATAAAGTGTTAAACTGTGTATTTACTGTAAATATTTCACATTCTAATGTTATGCACATAGCAGCATATGTTCTATGTATTATTAAATAGATATTCTTATATATATCTGTATATATCTATACCTATATATAATCGTCTATCTAGATAGGTATAGATATATTTTGTACTAAAATACATTTGATATATGTAGAAATATAAATAGAACATATTCTTCTATGTGAAGAACATTAGAATGTGAAATATTAATATTTTCATGTCGGGTTAGTGCACTTGAGAATATGTGATCAGGTTTGCGGTGAGTAGGGTGTTAGTTTTTTTCTATTTTTCTTGCTTCATTGACTTTTATGGGTGAATAAGTTAACACTGTTGAGATATTCTAACTTCGGCTTTTTGCGCGCATCGGGTTAGTGCACAAGCGAAAACGTTTTACTTTGAACTGGCAATACAAGCGCTATCTGACATGCACACAAAGCTTACCTCTAGCGAAGTTAGCGCCCGAGCAGGAGCAATTAATACCTCTCCACTCATTATCTGGCTCTATATAAGAACAGACTTCTCACACCAGGGGGGTCTGAACTTGGGTGGAAATTCTCTTGCATTAAAAAAAAATAGATGTGTAACTCTCTCAGGGTCCACAAAATGGTTTGGCTTGATATATACTACAGAAACTCCAAACACCATGACATGTCCTTAGGTTTTGTAGGAAAGGTCTTCATGGTTTATTAAATTCATCCTGGTGGGGAGATTCCTGTTTATTATCCCCTAGAGCTGTGCAGTTGTATAATACGTTAAAGTGACACTAAGGGCGCAATCAAATATACGGCGCAGGTTTTGGCGCAACCGTGGAAACCTGCTTCGCCCGTAATTTCACCTCGCACATTGGGGTATTACATAAACCCCGCCGGCAGTTCATAAAGTGCCGTAAGTTGGATAAACTAACAATGTCCAGAAATAAGCGTAAGTACAAATTTCTGGAGTTGCCAGTGACTTACGGCACTTTAGAAACTGCCGGCGCCTAAGAAAAGTAAATAAAATTTTAAATCTCCCGTAACAGTCTAACACGCCTCCCAAAAATAAACCCGACACGTAAAACCCCTATATCCACAATCCCCCCTCTCACTACTAATAATAAATGTATTAACCCCTAGACCGACAACCCCACACAAAGCAATATGCCTAAACTATTAACCCCTATATCCGCCATCAAACCCACACCGCAAGTAATAACTAAATTATTAACCCCTAAACCGCCATAGCCCACAATGCCATTTAAACTATTCAAGTATTAACCCCTAAACCGCCATAGCCCACATAGCCTATTAAATGTATTAACCCCTAATCTGCCGCCGCCAACGTCGCCACCACTATATTAAAGTTATTAACCCCTAAACCTAAAGTTATTAACCCCTAAAGTCTAACCCTAACACCTCCATAACTTAAATAATATTTAAATACATCTAAATAAATTTACTATTATTAACTCAATTATTCCTATTTAAAACGAAATACTTACCTATAAAATAAACCCTAAGATAGCTACAATATAATTAATAATTACATTGTAGCTATTTTAGGATTTATTTTTATTTTACAGGCAACTTTGTATTTATTTTAACTAGGTACAATAGTTAATAAATAGTTATTAACTATTTAATAGCTACCTAGTTAAAATAAATACAAATTTACCTGTAAAATAAACCCTAACCTAAGTTACAATTACACCTAACACTACACTATCATTAAATAAATTAAATTAATTAACTACAATTAGCTAAAATTAAATAAAATTAACTAAAATAAACTAAAGTACAACCCCCCCACTAAATTACAGAAAATAAAAAAGAAATACAAGAAGTTTAAACTAATTACACCTAATCTAAGCCCCCTAATAAAATAAAAAAGCCCACCAAAATAATAAAATTCCCTACCCTATACTAAATTACAAATAGCCCTTAAAAGGGCTTTTTTGCAGGGCATTGCCCCAAAGTAATCAGCTCTTTTACCTGTAAAAAAAGAAATACAACCCACCCCAACATTTAAAACCCACCACCTACACACTTAACCCTACTCTAAAACCCACCCAATCCCCCCCTTAATAAAACCTAACACTAACCCCTTGAAGATCACCCTACCTTGAGATGTCTTCACCCAGACGGGCCGAAGTCCTCCAAGAAGCCGGGTACAAAAGGTCCTCCATACGGCAGAAGTCTTCATCCGATCGGGGCAGAAGAGGTCCTCCAGACAACAGAAGTCTTCATCCAGGCGGGATCTTCTATCTTCATCCTTCGGAGCAGAGCCGTGTCCATCTTGAAGACATCCGACGTGGAGCATCCTCTTCTTCTGACGGCCGACGACTGAATGAAGGTTCCTTTAAGTGATGTCATCCAAGATGGCGTCCCCTTGAATTCCGATTGGCTGATAGAATCCTATCAGCCAATCGGAATTAAGGTAGGAAAAATCCTATTGGCTGATTCAATCAGCCGATCGGATTGAAGTTCAATCCGATTGGCTGATCCAATCAGCCAATCGGATTGAGCTCACATTCTATTGGCTGTTCCAATCAGAATGTGACTATCAGATCTTTAGGCATGGTGACCGTCAGATCTTCAGTATACACTCAGGCATGGGTGTCCCAGGAACTGGTGGGCACCAGGTGACCATAAGATCTTCAGTACACCACTCAGGCATGGGAGTCCCAGGAACTGGTGGCACCAGGTGACCGTCAGATCTTCAGTATATACTCAAGCATTATGTGTCCGGGAACTGGTGGCACCAGGTAACAGTCAGATCTTTAGTATATACTCAGGCATGGGTGTCCTGGGAACTGGTGGCACCAGGTGACCATCAGAAATTCAGTATGTACTCAGGCATGGGTGTCCCGGGAACTGGTGGCACCAAGTGGCCATCAGATCTTCAGTACACACTGAGGCATGGGTGTCTTGGGAACTAATGGCACCAGGTGACCGTCAGATCTTCAGTATATACTCAGGCATGGGTGTTCCTGGAACTGGTGGCACCAGGTGACCATCAGATCTTCAGTACATACTCAGGCATGGGTGTCCTGGGAACTAATGGCACCAGGTGACCTTCAGATCTTCAGTACATACTCAGGCATGGGTGTCCCAGGAACTGGTGGCACCAGGGGACAGTCAGATCTTCAGTATCACTCAGGCATGGGTGTCCTGGGAACTGGTGTCACCAGGTGACCATCAGATCTTCAGTATATACTCAGGCATGGGTGTCCTGGGAACTGGTGTCACCAGGTGACCACCAGATCTTCAGTATATACTCAGGCATGGGTGTCCTGGGAACTAATGGCACCAGGTGACCGTCAGATCTTCAGTACATACTCAGGCATGGGTGTTCCTGGAACTGGTGGCACCAGGTGACCTTCAGATTTTCAGTACATACTCAGGCATGGGTTGTTTCCTGGAACTGGTGGCACCAGGTGACCATCAGATCTTCAGTACATACTCAGGCATAGGTGTCCTGGGAACTAATGGCACCAGGTGACTGTCAGACCTTCAGTACATACTCAGGCATGGGTGTTCCTGGAACTCGTGGCACCAGGTGACCGTCAGATTTTCAGTATATACTCATCGCATGGGTGTCCTTGGGAACTTGTGTCACCAGGTGACCGTCAGATCTTCAGTATATACTCAGGCATGGGTGTCCCAGGAACTGGTTGCACCAGGTGACAGTCAGATCTTCAGTACATACTCAGGCAAGGGTGTCCCTGGAACTGGTGGCACCAGGTGACCGTCTGATCTTCAGTATAAACTTAGGCATGGGTGTCCCTGGAACTGGTGGCACCAGGTAACTGTCAGATCTTCAGTATATACTCAGGCATGGGTGTCCCGGGAACTGGTGGCACCAGGTGACAGTCAGATCTTCAGTATATACTCAGGCATGGGTGTCCTGGGAACTGGTGGCACCAGGTGACCATCAGATCTTCAGTATATACTCAGACATGGTTGTCCCAGGAACTGGTGACATCAGGTGACCATCAGATCTTCAGTATAGTCTCAGGCATGGGTGGCACCAGGGGGCAAGTGTGCCCCTTGTAATTATACTACTTATATAAAAACACCTGTACCTATTTTTGATGCCAGTGTGCCACTAGGCATAGAATGATGTGCAGCTCACGTGTACAGCAAGAAACTCTCTCATGACACACATGGTGCCCTGATATTATTTTGCTCTGTAGTAAACATTCCTGCAGATTCCCACCTACTTAGGTGATCATATTTGCATTTGGTATTACTAAATGGAGCGTAAATATCACCCTCAGGAAATCAAACTTTGCGCTCCACTTGTAATCTGTCCCTAAATAGGGTAAACTGTACGTTTTTGTCATTCACCTGAAACCAAATGCACACGTGTAATAGGGAGAATGTCTTATTCTCAGCATTAAATAGACAGGCTGGTAGCAAATATTCTGCTCTTCCTCTTCTCATTTTCTACCTTTTTCCCAAATCCTCCCACTCTCAGTTGGTGGCAAATCGTTTCCATCTCTTTTCACTGTCCCCCTTTTAGCCTCTTCCATCTTTATCTGTCCCACGGTGACGCTGAAAATGGTAATTTATGGGCTGAAATCATCCAGAAGAGACATAAGTGTCTCTACATGTCTCCGCAAGGTTATTAACATATGCTGTCACTCAGGAGTGCCGTAAAGGTACATACCAACACCAGCACTCATCTATTCAAATAGATGTTTATTCAGCTGGGCACAAACACTGCAAATTAAATCACATTCCTACTGTACAATTAATCAGAAAGTCATTCATCAGCCATCTCAAGGATACAGATGATTTGGGCATTTGGCAGTTATTGCGTTGCTTTTCTCGAGATGCAGTTCCAATTAATCTTCAATTCAATAACAAGTTCAGATGGTACAGATAGTCAGTGCTATTTAGACTGTTTTTAATATTTGTATAGCAGAGTACTGTCTGCATTTTAGGCATTGTTTAGTGATGAATATTTATTATTTTATTGCTCTGAAAGCAGCACCAGAAGTTTAACCCATTGGGTGCAAGATAGATGCAAGTAAACTTGCAAGCACCGATCACTTCACTTAAACATAAATAAATGATTCAGCAAAAAAAAATAAAGGTTGCTTACAGATAATCATATAGAACAAAGCAGAAAAGATATTGGGGTCTATTTAACAAGGGCCAAATGGCCCCTGTTGCCCTTGTTTCCGCGCAAGCCTTCAGGCTCGCCAGAAACAGGTGTTAAGACGCAGTGGTCATGGTTCGCTATAGCGGATCATGTCGTCCGCACAATGATAAATGGACCCCATTGAGTACAAATATTATGGAAGGAAAATGAAGGAAAATGATTTAGCATCCTTAATATACAGTATTTAATCGTATTATTTATATTTTAATATATAAACAGCTGAGAATATTTGTTTGTGTGATAATATAAGGTTGTCCTATATCTGTCTATGAGGACATTTGGAATTAATTTAATTAATAATGAAAATCCATTGGTAAAGCTATTTCTATGGGAACATCTTCAGGTCAGCAGAGGAGCAGCTGGACAGCAGCATAAACTTAAAGTTAATGTAGCAGATAATGCTACTGTGCCCTGATGAATAAAACAGAAATTCTAAGAAGCCTCTGGTTTACAGAGTTAAATTAACATTGTATACAGGCAGTCATTACCGAAACATAAACTGTTACTTTTTCAACATTCATACTGAAGTTTGCGGTGTTTTCACATTTTGTACTTTGGAGATCATAGGTTTTTTTATTAGTATTATTTAGGAAACCTTTTCAGTATTTATCAAACTGATAGCACAATTAGACTACCTTCCATGCATCACAAAGTGACATGAACATCAAAGAACAGTTAACCAGTGACATGTAAACTGGTCATATAATTGATATAACACAGAATTGCTCAGCAAACTGAAAGGGTTCAGGCAAAGGCAGGAAGGGCAACTGTGGTTTAGAACTAAAAAAACATAATTGAGTAGATACAGCAAGAAATGATGACATCAAATACTTGAAGCCCTGTGCATGTGATAGGTATGTGATAACATGAAATGCTTGAAGCCATAGACAGGTGGTGGGCATTTGATGACATGAAATGCGTAAAGCCATTTGCAGGTTAGTTTATGATTACATGAAATGCGTGAAGCCATGTGCAGGTGATGGGTATGTGATGACATGAACTGTGTGATGACATGTGCAGGTGAGTTGTGATAACAGGAAACGCATGAAGACATGTGCAGGTGACGGCATGTGATGACATGAATGCATGAAGCCATGTGCAGGTGAGTTGTGATAACATGAAATGTGTGAAGCCATGTGCAGGTGAGTTGTGATGACATGAAATGTGTGAAGCCATGTGCAGGGTGACGGCATGTGATGACATGAAATGCATGAAGCCATGTGCAGGTGAGTTGTGATGACATGAAATGTGTGAAGCCATGTGCAGGTGACGGCATGTGATGACATGAAATGCATGAAGCCATGTGCAGGTGAATTGTGATGACATGAAATGTGTGAAGGCCATGTGCAGGTGAGTTGTGATGACATGAAATGTGTTGAAGCCATGTGCAGGTGACGGCATGTGATGACATGAAATGCATGAAGACAAGTGCCAGTGAGTTGTGGATGACATGAAATGCATGAAGACATGTGCAGGGTGAGTTGTGATGACATTAAATGCATGAAGACAGGTGCAGGTGAGGTTGTGATGACATGAAATGCATGAAGACATGTGCAGGTGAGTTGTGATGACATGAAATGCATGAAGACATGTGCAGGTGAATTGTGACGACATGAAATGCATGAAGACATGTGCAGGTGAGTTGTGATGACATGAAATGCATGAAGACATGTGCAGGTGAGTTGTGATGACATGAAATGCATGAAGACATGTGCAGGTGAGTTGTGATGACATGAAATGCATGAAGACATGTGCAGGTGAATTGTGATGACATGAAATGCATGAAGACATGTGCAGGTGAGTTGTGATGACATGAAATACATGAAGACATGTGCAGGTGAGTTGTGATGACATAGAAATGAATGAAGCTTTGTGCAGGTGGTTGTGATGACATGAAATGCATGAAGACATGTGCAGGTGAGTTGTGATGACATGAAATGCATGAAGACATGTGCAGGTGAGTTGTGATGACATGAAATGCATGAACACATGTGCAGGTGAATTGTGATGACATGAAATGCATGAAGACATGTGCAGGTGAGTTGTGATGACATGAAATGCATGAAGACATGTGCAGGTGAATTGTGATGACATGAAATGCATGAAGGACATGTGCAGGTGAGTTGTGATGACATGAAATGCATGAAGACATGTGCAGGTGAGTTGTGATGACATGAAATGAATGAAGCTTTGTGCAGGTGAGTTGTGATGACATGAAATGCATGAAGACATGTGCAGGTGAGTTGTGATGACATGAAATGCATGAAGACATGTGCAGGTGAGTTGTGATGACATGAAATGCATGAAGACATGTGCAGGTGAATTGTGATGACATGAAATGCATGAAGCCATGTGCAGGTGAGTTTGTGATGACATGAAATGCATGAAGACATGTGCAGGTGGACGGCATGCGATGACATGAAATGTGTGAAGCCATGTGCAGGTGAATTGTGATGACATGAAATCCATGAAGACATGTGCAGGTGACTGCATGTGATGACATGAAACGCATGAAGACATGTGCAGGTGACGGCATGTGATGACATGAAAATGCATGAAGCCATGTGCAGGTGAGTTGTGATGACATGAAATGTGTGAAGCCATGTGCAGGTGAGTTGTGATTACATGAAATGTGTGAAGCCATGTGCAGGTGACGGCATGTGATGACATGAAATGCATGAAGACATGTGCCAGTGAGTTGTGATGACATGAATTGCATGAAGACATGTGCAGGAGAGTTGTGATGACATGAAATGCATGAAGACATGTGCAGGTGAGTTTGTGTTGACATGAAATGCATGAAGACATGTGCAGGTGAATTGTGATGACATGAAATGCATGAAGACATGTGCAGGTGAGTTGTGATGACATGAAATACATGAAGACATGTGCAGGTGAGTTGTGATGACATGAAATGTGTGAAGCCATGTGCAGGTGAGTTGTGATGAACATGAAATGCGTGAATACATGTGCAGGTGAGTTGTGATGACATGAAATTTGTGAAGCTATGTGCAGGTGAGTTGTGATGACATGAAATGCATGAAGCTTTGTGCAGGTGAGTTGTGATGACATGAAATGCATGAAGACATGTGCAGGTGAGTTGTGATGACATGAAATGCATGAAGACATGTGCAGGTGAGTTGTGATGACATGAAATGCATGAACACATGTGCAGGTGAATTGTGATGACATTGAAATGCATGAAGACATGTGTAGGTGACGGCATGTGATGGCATAAAATGCATTAAGACATGTGCAGGTGAGTTGTGATGACATGAAATGCATGAACACATGTGCAGGTGAGTTGTGATGACATGAAATGCATGAAGACATGTGCAGGTGACGGCATGTGATGGCATGAAATGCATGAAGACATGTGCAGGTGAGTTTGTGATGACATGAAATGCGTGAAGCCATGTGCAGGTGAGTTGTGATGACATGAAATGCATGAAGCCATGTGCAGGTGAGTTGTGATGACATAAAATCTGTGAAGACATGTGCAGGTGAGTTGTGATGACATGAAATGCGTGAATACATGTGCAGGTGAGTTGTGATGACATGAAATTTGTGAAGCTATGTGCAGGTGAGTTGTGATGACATGAAATGAATGAAGCTTTGTGCAGGTGAGTTGTGATGACATGAATGCATGAAGACATGTGCAGGTGAGTTGTGATGACATGAAATGCATGAAGACATGTGCAGGTGAGTTGTGATGACATGAAATGCATGAACACATGTGCAGGTGAATTGTGATGACATGAAATGCATGAAGACATGTGTAGGTGACGGCATGTGATGGCATAAAATGCATGAAGACATGTGCAGGTGAGTTGTGATGACATGAAATGCATGAACACATGTGCAGGTGAATTGTGATGACATGAAATGCATGAAGACATGTGCAGGTGACGGCATGTGATGGCATGAAATGCATTGAAGACATGTGCAGGTGAGTTGTGATGACATGAAATGCGTGGAAGCCATGTGCAGGTGGAGTTGTGATGACATGAAATGCATGAAGCCATGTGCAGGTGAGTTGTGATGACATAAAATCTGTGAAGACATGTGCAGGTGAGTTGTGATGACATGAAATGCATGAAGACATGTGCAGGTGAATTGTGATGACACGAAATGCATGAAGCCATGTGCAGGTGACGGCATGTGATGACATGAAATGCATGAAGACATGTGCAGGTGAATTGTGATGACATGAAATGCATGAAGACTGTGCAGGTGAATTGTGATGACATGAAATGCATGAAGACATGTGCAGGTGAATTGTGATGACATGAAATGCATGAAGACATGTGCAGGTGAATTGTGATCACATGCACAAAGCCATCATGATTATGCATAACAAAAAATTCACTGGTCACAGACATTAACCACCACCTGTCCTGGTAACAACAGATACTGACAACATATGACAAAATGCAGCAGTAAAAAAGTCATGATCATTTTACTTTAGCTGCAGACTACAGAGAAATGAAAACAAAAAGTATATTATTTAAAAACAAAAAAATATAAAATAAAAAGCGGAACCTTCAATAAAAGGAGTTGAAATCTCTGAGTAAAATTTGCACACACTCAAAAGAAAAGTATAATATAATACAGCAAAGAAAATACCAGACAGAAAGGGATACAATATATAAGTTTAAGTTTATGTATAATTTTCTTTTGAGCGTGTGCAATTTTTACTTTTATTGAAGGGCACACTCTCTTTTTTTATTTTTTATTTTTTTATTTTTTATTTTTTTATTTGATCAGACACAGAAAAAAAAATTTCTTGTTGATAATTTATCAAAGCTGCCAAAAGCATATCTGCTGAGATAGGGCTCAAAATGTAAGCCACTCCCACCCACTAACCCTCCCCCCTCTTTAAATATGTTTTTCAATGTGAGACACCTTATTGTGCATTCATTTTTTAATATTGGTTTTGTTTTATACCATAAATTAAATAAAGATACATACAGTAAAATTAACAACAATAAGTGAATAGCATTTTGCAACATCAACCAGGGTTCTGGGGAAAGACAACAGCTGGACAGAAAATGGAAGTTGTTGAACTGAGAGAAACGCAGAGAAGTGCTGACATTAATGTGAGGTCATAGCAGACCTGTAAAAATTGTTTTATAATTATCATCTCAAAACTCTCTTTCTCCACTACCTCCTCTCTTAAATCTCTCTTTTTTACCCATCCCTTCTGTCTCAGGTCATGACTTCTTTTTACACTCTCTCTCCTCTCTCATCACTGTTTTTTTTCTCTCCAATCTTTCTTAACGTTTTTTTTCCCTCCATTTTCCCTTTTCCTCTCCAATCTCTCTCTGCCCCTGTTTACCCTTTCAGAAGCAACAATCTAAGCACTAATGGGGTCCCTATAGCCCTAGCCCTAGAGGAATAACATATCCTTGCCTTTTTCGATGAATAAACAATATCCCTTTAGATATTTTGTAGACATTCACTCCCTAACTCGCCACTGTTAAATTTCGCTCGCCTATGGCTAGTGGTAGTGGGCTAGTGGAAAATGTTGAGCCCTGTGCTATGACTAATGGCTATATATTGTACAAAACTCCATCTTCTAAAAGCATGTGCCACTCCTGTGTAACTATACCCCTGTGTACGTCTTTTAGGTCTGCTGGGAATGGTTGCACATATGATGTACACTCAGGTCCTGCAAGTGACGGTGAGTTTGGGTCCTGAAGACTGGAGACCCCATTCGTGGGATTATGGTTGGTCTTTTTGGTAAGTGACACCGAAAATAAACTAAGCTAAAAAAAACAAAAAAAAACAACAACACATCAATATATTTAACATTTTTCATAAAAGCATTTTGTGCAGAACGGAGAAAACAAGTGTTAGCAAATACACTACTAGTAAATGCAATTACTGTTTAAGGGCCCCGTGAGAAAACACGTTTTGGCGGAGATGTCTTCAATAGAAATAATAAGAGCTCGCTTGATATTTAAAAGTTTGCGATTGAGGACGAAGAACCCGGCGTATGTTTTAAACTTTAATATTACGCCAAATACAAATACCACTTACGCTGTTTTCAGTGCACTGTACCTTAAAATCGCTGTTATTTTAGTATGCACAGGTTTTCTCTTTCAGAGTAATTAGTGTTTTGAGTATTTTGATAAAAGCTCAGCAGCTTTTAATTTGCAAGAAAAAACAGTAAGACTGAAGGATGGAAATGTTTAGATAATTACGCTGGGATTTGAGAGACAATTTCATGCACGCCCGTGTTCAGCCCATTTTACAATAAAAAAACACTTTTGTGGTTTGTACTTACAAATTTCTATGTGATTTTTGCACACCCAGTGTACTTAAATTACGATTTACACGTGCATATTTAATACGATTTATTCCTGTGTAATTTGTATACACATTTTATGTTTTTGATAACATATGAGTTTTGGTGAACAATTTTTGTTATGATTTTTGATGCACCTTAACAAATTTTTCCGGTGTATTTTTGTGTGAATGGTTGAATTATTTGTTTGGTATGATTTTTTAAAAATACGATTTTCAATGTGCACTTTTGTAATATACGCATCTCCTTCCCTTATGGGAAATATGTGTACGCCCCTTACCGAGACACCCTGTTTTCAAGGTTAAAAGTGGCTTTAGATAATTCCACCAGGGAAATAGAAGGACTGGCGAGTCCAGCCCAGAGGCCTTTAGATCAGGTGAGAGTCCAGCCTAGAGGCCTTTAGATCAGGTGAGAGTCCAGCCTAGAGGCCTTTAGATCAGGTGAGAGTCCAGCCTAGAGGCCTTTAGATCGAGGTGAGAGTCCAGCCTAGAGGCCTTTAGATCAGGTGAGAGTCCAGCCCTAGAGGCCTTTAGATCAGGTGAGAGTCCAGCCTAGAGGCCTTTAGATCAGATGAGAGTCCAGCCTAGAGGCCTTTAGATCATGTGAGAGTCCAGCCTAGAGGTCTTTAGATCAGATGAGAGTCCTTTAGAGGCCTTTAGATCAGGTGAGAGTCCTTTAGAGGGCTTTAGATCAAGTGAGAGTCCAGCCTAGAGGCCTTTAGATACAGGTGAGAGTCCAGCCTAGAGGCCTTTAGATCAGGTTTGAGAGTCCAGCCTAGAGGCCTTTAGATCAGGTGAGAGTCCAGCCTAGAGGCCTTTAGATCAGGTGAGAGTCCAGCCTAGAGGCCTTTAGATCAGGTGAGAGTCCAGCCTAGAGGCCTTTAGATCAGGTGAGAGTCCTTTAGAGGCCTTTAGATCAGGTGAGAGTCCTTTAGAGGCCTTTAGATCAGGTGAGAGGTCCAGCCTAGAGGCCTTAAGATCAGGTGAGAGTCCAGCCTAGAGGCCTTTAGATCAGGTGAGAGTCCAGCCTAGAGGCCTTTAGATCAGGTGTGAGTCCAGCCTAGAGGCCTTTAGATCAGGTGAGGAGCTTTTTCTGTGCGCAGGTACATGCAGCATATCTACATAGGCTCTATGCACCCACCACTATTGAGAGCCTGTGGCACCTTGTATTGTGTCAGCAATGTTTTCATGATTACAAAGAAACTGTTGGCTCTTTGAGCAGGACAGGCTGCTCAATATGGTGATGCACAGAGCATATGTAGATATGTTCCACATAGGGTTGCCACCTGCCCCGGCTTCACCAGGTCCAATCCCGGTCTGGGACTTGTATGTCCCGTGCCCCGGAACTACCGTCAAATGCCCCGGGCTAAAGAGCTCCCCTGGGGCTGGCACAGCACTGAACCGCAGATTTAAAAAAAATAGCTAGCCAGAGGAGCTCATAGCCCGGCGGGAAGAGAGATGGAACCTGCCTGGAGTTGGGAGTATGTGGGAGGTGCTGCCCTGGAGTATGTGGGAGGGAGGAGGAGGGTCACATGACGTCACTTCCATCGCTGAACTGAGCCTGCACTGCCGCAGATTGTTTGACATGTAAGGAGAGTCAAGGACAGTGAGCAGAGGTGCGTGCAGCCAGGGTGACCGGTCCTGTAACTAACCCCACTAACGCTAACCTCTCTGCAGCTTCCAAAGAGATTTTATTATACTGAGTTAGTTATACAGGAGGGCGGGCTACAGCTACATTATCGTTTCCTAAGAGCCACAGACATAGTTTTCTGTCTCTTAGGAAATGATGCAGCTGTAAGCCCGCCCTCCTGTATAACAAGATTTATAATAAGATTTATTTTATTTTTTCACAATGTACACTGTGCTCTAAGTCAGGGACTGTGTTCTCATGCAATGTTACTGGCTGTGGCTGTATATATATATATATATATAATATATATATATATATATATATATATATATATATATAAATATATATGTATATTATATCAATTATATATATAAATTTGATTTCATATTGAATTTGAGGGCCGTGAGAAGCCACGCCCCAAGCCACGCCCCCTCCACCCCCATTTAGAAAGTGTCCAGGACTCTTCTGGGCAAAAGGTGGGCAACCCTAGTTCCACATGCCTGTGCACAGCAAAAGCTCTCAGGGAAATTGTGATAACAAAATTGCTTTTTAGTAAAAGTTAATACAAGTTTATTGCAAAAAAATGTTTTTCCATGTAAAATTTAAACCCACTGATACGCATTTCAGTTTTAGTTGGAATGCCCCTTTAAACAAAGTAGAAAATGTTGTTATAATATATTCCTATAGAACCAGCATCTGCCGCATCACTACCCAGATGTGTTAGAAGATAAAAGAGCACATTGCTGTATTAGTGCCACATAAAAGCTGGTTGGTTGCAGTCAGCATACCTTTTATAGAACCATCTGAAGATACTGGACAAGGACTGAACTCTACAGGCGACAAAGGCTTATTCTGCTTATTCTGTAACACAAAAGCTTCAGACGTCATTCCAGGAAAAGCTGTGACTCTGTGACTTCTCAAGCTGAACAGTCAAGTGCCAGCCAAATAAACAAGACGCTCTGTGTGCTCATCGTTGTGTGGAACAGTCTCTATAAACAAATGCAAATGCAGTCGCACTGCTTCAGGTAAAGGTTAATACGCTGCTATTTGAAGGTTAATAGTGAAGAAGATAAAAAAATGATGTTCTCAGTGCTTGGAGTTAATTGTTAAAGGGAATCTTAGTGCAATACTAAAAAATGCCCTATTTGCTACTAACCAACCTCAACCTAGTATTAGCCTTGGTCACAGATTGTGGTTAACCCTTTTGGTTAAACACCGTTATGGACAGGAGCCACTCTTTCTGAGCTAATCTGGGGTCACATACTCACGCATCCACCAATCACTAATGTCCAGCTAAGGACTCACTCAGGCAGGGTGGTTGGAACTTATGTGTTTAACTTGTAATCAGGGACCGCAGGCCGGTGTAATCAATAAGAAGAGCTGCTGTTTGAATTAGAAGATAACAAAGACTTTATAAAGAAATGAAAAACAAAAGAAACAGTATTGTTAGACGGTTTTAAAGCTTACGTTAATCTACGTCTTAGCTTTTTATTAAAGGAAAATGAAACCCAAACTTTGCCTTTCATGATTCGGCTAGAACATACAATTGTAAGGAACGTTCCAATTTACTTTTATTATCAATTATGCTTCGTTCTCTTGAGTGTCCTCTATGGAAGGAGTAGCAATGCATTACTGGGGGCTAGCTGAGCCTATATAGGTAAGCCAATGATAAAAGGCATATATCTGCGACCACCAATCATCTAGCTCATAGCTTCGGAGTCTACCTAGGTATGCTTTTTAACAAAGGATACCAAGAGCATAAAGCAAATTATATGATATGAGTAAATTGCAAAGTTGTTTAAAATTGTAATGTTCTGTGTGAATCATGAAAGAAAAATGTTTGGGTTTCATGATCCTTGAAGAGAAATACAACAGTATTTATTAACATGCGCTAATTGTGAGCCAGAGTGGAACGCTAACAGTTACGCACAAGCGATATAGGGGATTATTGCGGGTGTTGGGGCTCGTCAGGTTTACCACTGGTATTACAAGTAAAAGTGATCACTTCAGCGCAGTCGCATTTTACGCTAGAATGATTACCGTTGTCCTCAGAGCGCTGGTTTAACTGTTTTGCAAAACAAAAAAGTCTCACTGAATGCATCAAAAATACATTAGAAAATACAGTTACACTGATAATAACACCGTCTAATAAAAATGATTACAAAAAATATTGCACAAAAAAAAAGTTATAAGGGCTGAAAGATATGAGGTCTCAGGTGTTAGAAAAAAAGCTGCAATGGCGCTTTAAACATAAAGATACATAAATATACACATCTAACTATGTATATGTGTGTGTTTTATATATATACTTTAATACGTATGTCACATGTATATATGTATTTACAGACATATACACACATATAAATACATATGCACACACCACAGTACATATATACTTTCAACTCATCCTACGAGCGCAACCAACAAGTGCAAAAAGTGTTACTTCTATTGTGGTTAACACTCGAGTGGGAGTGTTAAATAAAGATCCACTTGTAATTGTCCCAGTGTTGGGGTACGCACAAAAAGTCCTGAGATACTGTGCCCTGCAAACTGGTGTCATACTGCGCTCACAGGGTATAGGGGTGTGAATAGCCTACATTCAATAATAAAATAAAACTACACCCGCTCCTTGTCACAGCTGCGAGATGTGCGCATTATAAGTAACAGAGATGCACCTGTTGTGTAACTAATAACGTCTCTGTGCATAGTTCCACTGTAAAGGACAACAGCATCAAAAAAGCCTTCAGAATATTACTCAACAAATGAATTAAAGCATAAAAACCTATAAAATGGTTCATGCTAACATAAGCAAACAAATACAAAACCTGTCAAGAGTCAACGCTCATCTATTAAACAGCGAGTCCACAACCGTCAGATAAGAAAACTTCCTTTTGTAAATAGGATCTTTATTAATTCTGTATACTCTGCGAAGAGTAAGGCAAAAAATAGCTTTATATTTTTATACCTCCCTAAATGTCCCTATTTAAGAGGACAGTCCCCCTGATTCTGAGCTCTGTCCCCACTGCCCATCTGAGTCAGCCATATTCCCACGGGAATAGGGCCCTCAATCCCTCCTGTATGTGTTTGTAAATTTTGTCCTGTCTTTTACACAGTCTTGTATTGTTTTATTTAAAATGAATTGTATCCATGGACAGCGCTGCGGAATAAATAAAGTTTAATAATATTTGAAGAATTCCCCCTAGCCCCACCCACAAACCACCAGACACACCACTATCTGAACAGACACACCCCCACTACCCCACCCACTTCCAACATGGCCCCTCCCACAAATGGTGATACCACCCATCAACCTTCTGAGTCCCTGATACCCAGCCAAAAATATTGGGAGGTAGCTCTTGGTGTCCTTTTTTTTTCTTAAAGAGAAGCAATGCACTACTGAGAGTTAGCTGAACACATCAGTTCATGACAAGAGGCATATATGTGAAGCAAACAATCACCACCTCCTAAGCCTACCTAGGTATGCTTTTCAACAGAGGATGGCAATTATACAAAGCAAATTAGATAATAGAAGTAAATTGGAAAGTTTGTACGAAATTATATGCTCTATTTGAATTAAAAATGAACATTTTGGGGTTTGTGTCCTTTTGATGTTTTTTCACTTTAGTGAACTTATAAACAAATACAATGGGTGTTATAATAAGACCAAAAAAAATGTCTTACAAGCATTACTTACTGGCTCACAGCTGTGTTATACCCCTGTAGAATTTAAACACATAGGTAAACACCCGCACCCACAAGGCATTCTAGTGCGATTTACTAAAACCTCCCTTCATCCTCTCCAGCATCACCAGATCCCTTGTTATTCTATGCTAACTGAATTCACTAAAAGCTCCCTCCAGCGTCTCCAGCTTCACCAGTTCCTATGTTATTTCTATGTAACTGATTCACTAAAGCTCCCTCCAGCCTCACCAGTTCCTATGTTATTCTAAGTAACTGATTCACTAAAGCTCCCTCCAGCCTCTCCAGCTTCACCAGTTCCTATGTTATTCTAAGTAACTGATTCACTAAAGCTCCCTCCAGCCTCTCCAGCCTCACCAGTTCCTATGTTATTCTTTGTAACTGATTCACTAAAGCTCCCTACAGCCTCTCCAGCTTCAACAGTTCCTATGTTATTCTAAGCAACTGATTCACTAAAGCTCCCTTCAGTCCCTCCAGCTTCACCAGTTCCTGTTATTATATGCAACTGATTCACTAAAGCTTTCTCCAGCCTCTCCAGCTTCACCAGTTCCTATGTTATTCTATGTAACTGATTCACTAAAGCTCCTTCCAGCCTCTCCAGCATCACCAGTTCTTATGTTATTCTATGTAACTGATTCACTAAAGCTCCCTCCAGCCTCTCCAGCCTCACCAGTTCCTATGTTATTCTATGTTACTGATTCACTAAAGCTCCCTCCAGACTCTCCAGCTTCACCAGTTCCTATGTAATTCTATGTAACTGATTCACTAAAGCTCTCTACAGCCTCCACAGCTTCCCCAGTTCCAGTTATTCTATGTAACTGATTCACTAAACCTCCCTCCAGCATCACCAGTTCCTATGTTATTCTATGTAACTGATTCACTAAAGCTCCCTCCAGCCACTCCAGCATCACCAGTTCCTATGTTATTCTATGTAACTGATTCACTAAAGCTCCCTCCAGCCTCTCCAGCATCACCATTTCCTATGTTATTCTATGTAACTGATTCACTAAAGCTCTCTCCTGCCTCTCCTGCCACACCATTTTTTATGTTATTCTATGTAACTGATTCACTAAAGCTCCCTACAACCTCCACAGCTTCACCAGTTCCTAAGTTATTCTATGTAACTGATTCACTAAAGCTCCCTACAACCTCCACAGCTTCACCAGTTCCTATGTTATTCAATGTAACTGATTTACTAAACTCCCTCCAGCCTCTCCAGCATCACCAGTTCCTATGTTATTCTATGTAACTGATTCACTAAAGCTCCCTCCAGCCTCTCCAGCTTCACCATTCCTATGTTATTCTATGTAACTGATTCACTAAAGCTCCCTCCAGCCTCTCCAGCATCACCAGTTCCTACGTTATTCTATGTATCTGATTCACTAAAGCTCCCTCCAGCCTCTCCCGATTCACCTGTTCCTGTTATTTTATGTAACTGATTCACTAAAGCTCCCTCCAGCCTCTCCTGCATCACCAGTTCCTATGTTATTCTATGTAACTGATTCACTAAACCTCCCTCCAGCCTCTCCAGCTTAACCTGTTCCTATGTTATTCTATGTAACTGATTCACTAAACCTCCCTCCAGCCTCTCCAGTTCCTATGTTATTCTATGTAACTGATTCTATAAAGCTCCCTCCAGCCTCACCAGTTCCTATTTTATTCTATGTAACTGATTCACTAAAGCTCCCTCCAGCCTCACCCAGTTCCTATGTTATTCTATGCAACTGATTCACTAAAGCTCCCTCCAGCCTCTCCAGCTTCACCAGATTCCTGTTATTATAATGCAACTGATTCACTAAAGCTCCCTCCAGCCTCTCCAGTTTCTATGTTATTCTATGTAACTGATTCACTAAAGCTCCCTCCAGCCTCTCCAGCATCACCAGTTCTTATGTTATTCTATGTAACTGATTCACTAAAGCTACCTCCAGCCTCTCCAGCTTTATCTGTTCCTATGTTATTCTATGTAACTGATTCACTAAAGCTCCCTCCAGCCTCTCCAGCTTCACCAGTTCCTATGTTATTAATTTCTAACATGATTCACACTAAAGCTCCTACCAGCCTCTCCAGCTTCACTCAGTTACCTATGTTAAATTCCTATTGTTAACATAGATTCACTAAAGCTCCCTCCAGCCTCTACAACTTCACCAGTTCCTAATGTTTTCCCTATGTAACTGCATTCACTAAGCTCCCACCAGCCTCTATCCAGCATCACCAGGTTCCTATGTTATTCTATGCAACTGATTCACTAAAGCTCCCTCTATCCTCTCCAGCTTCACCAGTTCTTAAGTTATTCTATGTAACTGATTCACTAAAGCTCCCTCCAGCCTCTCCAGCATCACCAGTTCTTATGTTATTCTATGTAACTGATTCACTAAAGCTCCCCCCAGCCTCTCCAGCTTCACCAGTTCCTATGTTATTCTATGTAACTGATTCACTAAAGCTCCCTCCAGCATCACCAGTTCCTATATTATTCTATGTAAATGATTCACTAAAGCTCCCTCCAGCATCACCAGTTCCTATGTTATTCTATGTAACTGATTCACTAAAGCACCCTCCAGCCTCTCCAGCTTCCCCAGTTCCTATGTTATTCTATGTAACTGATTCACTAAAGCTCATTCCAGCCTCTCCTGCGTCACCATTTCCTATGTTATTCTATGTAACTGATTCACTAAAGCTCCCTACAACCTCCACAGCTTTACCAGTTCCTATGTTATTCTATGTAACTGATTCACTAAAGCTCCCTCCAGCCTCTCCAGCATCACCAGTTCTTATGTTATTCTATGTAACTGATTCACTAAAGCTCCCTCCAGCCTCTCCAGCCTCACCATTTCCTATGTTATTCTATGTTACTGATTCACTAAAGCTCCCTCCAGACTCTCCAGCTTCACCAGTTCCTATGTAATTCTATGTAACTGATTCACTAAAGCTCTCTACAGCCTCCACAGCTTCCCCAGTTCCAGTTATTCTATGTAACTGATTCACTAAACCTCCCTCCAGCATCACCAGTTCCTATGTTATTCTATGCAACTGATTCACTAAAGCTCCCTCCAGCCACTCCAGCATCACCAGTTCCTATGTTATTCTATGTAACTGATTCACTAAAGCTCCCTCCAGCCTCTCCAGCATCACCAGTTCCTATGTTATTCTATGTAACTGATTCACTAAAGCTCTCTCCTGCCTCTCCTGCCACACCATTTTTTATGTTATTCTATGTAACTGATTCACTAAAGCTCCCTACAACCTCCACAGCTTCACCAGTTCCTAAGTTATTCTATGTAACTGATTCACTAAAGCTCCCTACAACCTCCACAGCTTCACCAGTTCCTATGTTATTCAATGTAACTGATTTACTAAAACTCCCTCCAGCCTCTCCAGCATCACCAGTTCCTATGTTATTCTATGTAACTGATTCACTAAAGCTCCCTCCAGCCTCTCCAGCTTCACCATTCCTATGTTATTCTATGTAACTGATTCACTAAAGCTCCCTCCAGCCTCTCCAGCATCACCAGTTCCTACGTTATTCTATGTATCTGATTCACTAAAGCTCCCTCCAGCCTCTCCAGCATCACCAGTTCCTACGTTATTCTATGTATCTGATTCACTAAAGCTCCCTCCAGCCTCTCCCGATTCACCTGTTCCTGTTATTTTATGTAACTGATTCACTAAAGCTCCCTCCAGCCTCTCCAGCATCACCAGTTCCTACGTTATTCTATGTATCTGATTCACTAAAGCTCCCTCCAGCCTCTCCCGATTCACCTGTTCCTGTTATTTTATGTAACTGATTCACTAAACCTCCCTCCAGCCTCTCCAGCTTAACCTGTTCCTATGTTATTCTATGTAACTGATTCACTAAACCTCCCTCCAGCCTCTCCAGTTCCTATGTTATTCTATGTAACTGATTCTATAAAGCTCCCTCCAGCCTCACCAGTTCCTATTTTATTATATGTAACTGATTCACTAAAGCTCCCTCCAGCCTCACCAGTTCCTATGTTATTCTATGCAACTGATTCACTAAAGCTCCCTCCAGCCTCTCCAGCTTCACCAGTTCCTGTTATTATATGCAACTGATTCACTAAAGCTCCCTCCAGCCTCTCCAGTTTCTATGTTATTCTATGTAACTGATTCACTAAAGCTCCCTCCAGCCTCTCCAGCATCACCAGTTCTTATGTTATTCTATGTAACTGATTCACTAAAGCTACCTCCAGCCTCTCCAGCTTTATCTGTTCCTATGTTATTCTATGTAACTGATTCACTAAAGCTCCCCTCCAGCCTCTCCAGCTTCACCAGTTCCTATGTTATTCTATGTAACTGATTCACTAAAGCTCCCTCCAGCCTCTCCAGCTTCACCAGTTCCTATGTTATTCTATGTAACTGATTCACTAAAGCTCCCTCCAGCCTCTCCAACTTCACCAGTTCCTATGTTATTCTATGTAACTGATTCACTAAAGCTCCCTCCAGCCTCTCCAGCTTCACCAGTTCCTATGTTATTCTATGCAACTGATTCACTAAAGCTCCCTCTATCCTCTCCAGCTTCACCAGTTCTTAAGTTATTCTATGTAACTGATTCACTAAAGCTCCCTCCAGCCTCTCCAGCATCACCAGTTCTTATGTTATTCTATGTAACTGATTCACTAAAGCTCCCCCCAGCCTCTCCAGCTTCACCAGTTCCTATGTTATTCTATGTAACTGATTCACTAAAGCTCCCTCCAGCATCACCAGTTCCTATATTATTCTATGTAAATGATTCACTAAAGCTCCCTCCAGCCTCTCCAGCATCACCAGTTCCTATGTTATTCTATGTAACTGATTCACTAAAGCACCCTCCAGCCTCTCCAGCTTCCCCAGTTCCTATGTTATTCTATGTAACTGATTCACTAAAGCTCATTCCAGCCTCTCCTGCGTCACCATTTCCTATGTTATTCTATGTAACTGATTCACTAAAGCTCCCTACAACCTCCACAGCTTTACCAGTTCCTATGTTATTCTATGTAACTGATTCACTAAAGCTCCCTCCAGCCTCTCCAGCTTCACCAGTTCCTATGTTATTCTATGTAACTGATTCACTAAAGCTCCCTCCAACCTCTCCAGCTTCACCAGTTCCTATGTTATTCTAAGCAACTGATTCACTAAAGCTCCCTCCAGCCTTTCCAGCTTCACCAGTTCCTATGTTATTCTATGTAACTGACTCACTAAAGCTCCCTCCAACCTCTCCAGCTTCACCAGTTCCTATGTTATTCTATGTAACTGACTCACTAAAGCTCCCTCCAGCCTCTCCAGCTTTACCAGTTCCTGTTATTATATGCAACTGATTCACTAAAGCTCCCTCCATCCTCTCCAGCTTTACCAGTTCCTGTTATTATATGCAACAGTATTCGTTAGTGAACCAACTGCATAGAATAGCCCTATGAATAGGTTGTTGAGACCCCTTGGTAAATCCAGCCCATTGATACACAGCTGCAGGGGTAAATGTCCCTTTAACAAATAAAATGACAATCACAAATCTCCTTTTATTGATTTGTAAATGGGGTGCACCATATCAAATCTCACATCTAGCTGTATAATCCCAGACAAATCACTTTGCTTTTCATGCATAACTTGTTTTAGCACCTTTTCTGAACAAAACCTTTAGATATTTAACGTAGACCTCATTATTTCTGAGACAATATGCATTTATGCTTTTAAAGAACCCAATTGTGAACTGGTAGATAAATGTGATAATAATCAGGAGACAGTTGCTCAGCCAGGCAGGGAATAAAATATAATTGTGTTAGATGTAAGTCGCAGCGGTGCAGCCGGCTAATAAGCGTGACTCGTGCGGCAAATGACAATAGTTTAGGAAACAGCGACTTTGAGATTTCAGTGTAAATGTAATTACTGCCATATAATGTGCTGTGAAATTACCCTGAGGAGATCAACAGAGACTGAAAAAAACTTTCACACACCTGAGGAAAATACTAGCTCTGATTTAGAGCAAATATGATGTTGGTTCCATGATGTATTTTTCCGCTATTACTTGATTTTCAATCACTTTTGCCAGATGGATTGAGAAATGAATATAAATATTTACACTATTTGGATAGCACTAAATAGTTTTAATTCTGATGTGGTTATGATTTGGGTCAGATGGTTCCAGCTCTTGTTTATGAAGATAAATACAGACACATTTATGCCAGATTGTCAGTAAATGTCAGGAAAGCCGGGATTATCCACTACACTGAGCATTTAGCCATTTATTCTATTAATCTTTGTCCTAAAAGCTAGAAATACTGTGAATGTGCTGCAGCTGTTGCTGTGGCAGTAATGTCCCTGTGGGCACAATATGTCTGCATTAAAGGGACATTATACACTAGATTTTTATTTGCATAAATGTTTTGTAGATGATCCATTTATAAAGCCCATACAGCTTTTTATTTAAAAAAATGTATAGTTTTGCTTATTTTTAAATAACATTGTGCTGATTTTCAGACTCCTAACCAAGCCCCAAAGTTTTAAGAGAATACCGATGTATACCTACTCCAGCTTGCTCCTGTTTGTGTAAAGGGTCTTTTCATATGCAGAGGAAGGGGAGGGTCTGCTATTTCCCACTTGCAGTGGGTTTTCCACTAACCTTTTAAACAGAGTTAAGATGGGAGCTTCTAAGTAAGTTTTAAAACCGTTTTATACTGGATTTTTATATCAGTATCTGTGCATCTTATTCTTTATAGTAGTGTTTATTACATGTAGTTATATGAAAATGAGTGTATACTGTCCCTTTAAGGCTATGTGCCCCCTTTGCTAGAGCTCCCTCTGGCATCTCAGAGGTTAATCCTAACCCTAGATGTGAGCCTAACCCTAGCCCTGGTTGTAACCTTACTGGCATCTAAGAGGTTAATCCTAACCCTAGATGTAAACCTAACCCTAGCCCTGGCTGTAACCTTACTGGCATCTAAGAGGTTAATCCTAACCCTAGATGTGAACCTAACCCTAGCCCTGGTTGTAACCTTACTAGCATCTAAGAGGTTAATCCTAACCGTAGATGTAAGCCTAACCCTAGCCCTGGTTGTAACCTTACTGGCATCTAAGAGGTTAATCCTAACCGTAGATGTAAGCCTAAACCCTAGCCCTGGTTGTAACCTTACTAGCATCTAAGAGGTTAATCCTAACCCTAGATGTGAGCCTAACCCTAGCCCTGGTTGTAACCTTACTGGCATCTAAGAGGTTAATCCTAACCGTAGATGTAAGCCTAACCCTAGCCCTGGTTGTAACCTTACTAGCATCTAAGAGGTTAATCCTAACCCTAGATGTGAGCCTAACCCTAGCCCTGGTTGTAACCTTACTGGCATCTAAGAGGTTAATCCTAACCCTAGATGTGAGCCTAACCCTAGCCCTGGTTGTAACCTTACTGGCATCTAAGAGGTTAATCCTAACCCTAGATGTAAGCCTAACCCTAGCCCTGGTTGTAACCTTACTGGCATCTAAGAGGTTAATCCTAACCCTAGATGTGAGCCTAACCCTAGCCCTGGTTGTAACCTTACTGGCATCTAAGAGGTTAATCCTAACCCTAGATGTGAGCCTAACCCTAGCCCTGGCTGTAACCTTACTGGCATCTAAGAGGTTAATCCTAACCCTAGATGTGAGCCTAACCCTAGCCCTGGTTGTAACCTTACTGGCATCTAAGAGGTTAATCCTAACCCTAGATGTGAGCCTAACCCTAGCCCTGGTTGTAACCTTACTGGCATCTAAGAGGTTAATTAGCCCTAGATGTCGAGCCTAACCCTAGCCCTGGCTGTAACCTTACTGGCATCTAAGAGGTTAATCCCGTAACCTAGATGTGAGGCCTAACCCCTAGCCATGGTTGTAACCTTTACTGGCATCTAATGAGGTTAATCCTAACCCTAGATGTGAGCACTAACCTAGCCCTGGTAGTAACCTTACTGGCATCTAATGAGGGTTAATCCTATACCCTAGCTGTGAGCCTAACCTAGCCCTGGTTGTAACACTTACTGGCATCTAAGAGGTTATCTTAACCCTAGATGTGAGCCTAACCCTAGCCCTGGTTGTAACTTAGTACCAACCTGAGGCTTCAACTGTAATTAACCCCATGTGTGCCACGAAGAATGTCGGTGAAGCAAAGTAATTATTATTAATTATCAGGTATTTGTAGAGCGCCAACAGGGTCCGCAGGGCTATGAATTGTGTTTGTATTATGCATTTACGGATTATGCCATTTTACTGTGTTTAGTTGTCCATTAACAAGTCCCTGCCATAAGAAATGCAGCCATGTCTGGTGTAAAACCCAAACCTTAAAAGAACAAGTAGTCACGTTTGTATTTGTTCAATCTAAATTCAATACAAAAGGAATTTTCGTTTTTCGTTTCCTTTGCATGTAATTTAACTTAAAAATTGTGGGTTTTCCAGTTCTGATAATTGGCATTGCACAATGCAGACTTCACAAGCCTAACCCAGTTACATATCTGTTCCTAATTGTCTGCAGCAGATGTAATAAGAAACTACAAAACAATGCAATGTTGCTAACAAAAATGACCGCGTTAGTCTTGTCTAGATAGGGACCCTCCTAATAAGAGTAGTGGTGGTGCGGAGGATATTACCCACTGAACAGCAAATTCCTTCAGAAAGATTTGTATTCAGCTGGTATGTTAATTAATTGCAAGACTACAAAAGTGAGTCTTTTTAATTACAAGGTGTTTTTGTCCTTTTTTGGGATTTAATACACTTGAGAAAGAAAGTATTTTTCTTACAAATAATAGATATACCAGAGCAAGGAGTCTTTATCTGTAATTTGTAATATTAGTCATTTAAAGGGTATTAGATCCATGGAACAGACTTCCAGCTTTATGGCAGGGACTTGTAAATAGAAAACTAAACACAGTAAAATTGCATAATACAAACACAATTCAAAAGCACTTTGTTTGAACCTCAAATGAGTAGATTTCTTTTGGACAAATTTTAAAGTTTGTTTTATTCTCACTCCCAATGCATCATGTGGACAACCATAAGCCAATCATCAAAAACTGAATTTATTACTTTCCAATACATTTCTTTCTTTCCGTGTGATGAGAGACCATAGGTGTCCATAATATGTGGGATATATTTCCTGCCACTAGGAGGAGGTCAATAACCCTCACAAGAGCTTTAATCCCACCCACCTCCTCTCCTCACTCAGTTTACACATAGCTGAGCAGAGGAGAGAGACAGAAAAGGTAAGACAGACATAATGTAGGGTTAAGAGGAGCAAATAGGAACTGACGTCCATATAGCAAAACCTCGAGCAGATCCTATGAAAACGTATCATCCCAAAATAAATAAATATATCAGTAAGTATAAATTCTGCTTTCTTTCGTAAGATGATGAGAGTCTATAGGTGTCCAAAACATGTGGGATACAATACCCAAGCTGAAAGTCCATGTTAAGGTCGGACGGGTGGGACAAAATGATGGCAGTTCCTATTTGCCGAACACTGCGGCCTGAAGGACTTTCCTGCCAAAAGCAGCTTTGGAAGAAACATAAATATCAAAATGGTAAGATTTAGAAAATGTATGGAGAGACGACCAAGTTTCTGCCTTGCAAATCTGTTCCAAGGTGGCATCATTTCTGAAGGCCCATTAGTAGATACAGACCTCTTTCATCCTGTCTCCTTGGTGGCCAAGTACAAACTGAGTTGGGAGAGGAGGTGGGAGGGATTAAAGCTCTTGTGAGGGTTCTTGATCTCTTCCTAGTGTCAGGAACTATATCCCACATGTTATGGCCATCTATAGATTCTCATTATCTTATGAAAGAAATGCATATATGTATAGTCTGTGAATCTTACAGATGATTAGTAGTATCTGGTACCTCAGAAAGTGTGTATATATAAAGATTGTGCTTATTTAAATAATGGCAGTGAATCGGAAAGTTGTTTAAAATTGTGTGTTCTATCTGAATTATGAAAGTTTCATTTTTGACTTGAGTGTCCCTTTAATTACAATAGATAATTGTTTGTTTTCTTCCATTTCACAGCCTGGCCTGGTGCTCCTTTACCTGCTGTATGGCCGCTTCTGTTACTACTTTGAACTCTTACACTAAAACAGTCATCGAGTTTGGGCACAAGCACAAGATTTTTGAGCAGGTTTTGCAAGAGGAACAAACATTCATTGAACACAATAAACTTAAGCTCCAGAAGGATCTGCTGCTCCAGTCAGTGTCCAGCTCAGTGGAGCTTTCAGACGCTCCGGTGAGCAATATCCGGAAATCTGTAATATGTCCAAATTCAGTGAACCTTGCAGAGATTTCCAGAGACAGTGGCGGAGGAGCACGTGCTAAGGACAAGGTTCTAACTGAGAAATCTGGGGACAGCCGTTGCCAATTTTATTAGGATTTCAGCTCTAGACATCAGAACGTCTGTATTCAGTTTACCGCCATTTTATTATTGTTTCCAGTTTGTGTGCAGGAGTCCTCAGCATGCAAAGGAATCATCATAACCTTGTTCTACACTGCCCTGCGAGTGCTACGTCTGACCCTCTTCCCAAGACTGCTGTCTGTCCAATGTCTGTCTGTGGTTCTGAAGAAGCAAAACTTTACTAAAGCTGTCCAAAATATCAGACTATCACCCAGCCAATCATAATTAGACCAGTTGGCTGCTCAAGCAATCTATTTTACTTCTTTCCAAATCCAGAAAATCAATTATAGGATTAAGATCAAGTGAATAAACAATTTATTAATTCAAACAACACAAAATCCTGCGTCTTCTCCAAAAGTAAAACCCTTTGACATCGGAACAGCTCTCTAAATTCAAACAGTGCTAAGGCTACGCAACAGGCAAACTCCATTCTCCTAAAATGCTAAGAGGGTGCAAACCGGAATGGTGCTAAACCCTATGAACCAGTGTCAGAACAAAAGTAATGGTGGCTCTGAAAATTACCATAAGGTTAAAAATACTTTTTTTAATTGAAAAAAAATAAAAAATGATAGTTACAGGGGGGTAACCCAGTATTATTTTGTGTTTTGCTCTTAAAGGGACATGAGATGAAACCCCAATTATTTTTTTATGATTCAGACAAAACATTTAACCCCATAAAAACTGGGCATTTCTGTCTAAGACTTCCTCAAAAGACCAGAGCATTTTTAGCATTTTTGCCAAAACTACATTTAAACAGAAATAGAGCCTTGGTTTTTTTTTATTTACCTATTAAAACTATATATATTTTTTTTAGTAGACAACCTAAAGTATTGATCTAGGCCCATTTTTGTATATATATATATATATATATATATATATATATATATATATATATATATATATATATATATTTTTTTTTTTTTATTATTGTTTTTTTCTGCAGTGTAGGATCCCCTAACCCTCCAACCTCCTGACCCCCCCATAGCTCTCTAACTCTTCCCCTTCTAACTTTTGCTGCCATGTTACGGTACTGGCAGCTGTCTGCCCAGTATCAATAAACCCCAGTTTTTTGTATGTTTTTTTATTTTTATTTAATTATATAGCTACCCCCAACTCATTACCCTACCCCCCTCCAGATCAATATCCCCCCTCACTATAGGACCCCCCCCCCTCTCCCTCACCCCCCCTCCTTGCCACTCTCCAGAGATATTTTCTGTAGTGTAGCTGTCTATCCCGCCCCCCTAGCAGCGATGGGCACACCCACATGCCTCGCTCCTAACTCTGCCACACCACCAACGATCAGCATCAGTAACTCTGCAACTCTATTTCTGCAGTGCTCTACTCATGGGGCATGCAGTAATAGTGCATTCTCGCTACTTTTAGCAAGATTGCGGCAGAGAAAAGCCCAGTTAAACAACTTTTCAATTTATAGCAATGATCTAATTTGCCTCATTCTCTTGTTATCCTTAGTTGAAAGCATACCTAAGTAGCCTCCGGAGCAGCAATGCATTACTGGGAGCTAGCTGCTTATTGGTGGCTATGCACATTTATGCATCTTTTCATTGGTTCATCAGATGTGTTCAGCAGCTTCCTGTAGTGCATATCTGCTCCTTCAACCAAGAATACCAAGAGAATGAAACAAATGTAATAACTTTAGTAAAGCTGTATATTGATGCTCTGTTTAAATCATGAAAAAAATGGTGGTTCATGTTTCTTTAATCAACTGTGATTAAGTGCTTGTCCTTAGCACAGAATGTGTAAGAATATTAAATGACCCTTCTACATATAAATGCTTTATTGTTTAGATTAATGGTGACTATCAGAGCCTCCTTTACTTGTGTTGTGACAATAAAACAAGAAACGCTAATTAACAGGCGTATCACAAGCTTATCAATAGTTTCTGCAAAGCACCATGGGAGCTAAATCAATAGTAACATATGAAAAAAGAAAATCATTAAATATTGCTGATTACGCCTGATGGTTTTACATCAGTTCCTGAGCAATTCATAATCACAAAAAGGGATATGAAACCCAAACATTTACTTTCATGATTCTGATCGAGAATACAATTTTATAAAAAAGATTCCAAATTATTTCTATTATCATATTAGCTTTGTTCTCATGTTCTTCTTGGTTGAAGAGATATCTAGATAGGTCGCGTGCACATGCATAAAACACTACATAACAGGAAAAGTGCTGCCATCTAGTGTTCTTGTTACTATATAACTGCACACGTGCACACTCCTGAGCATAAATCTGTGCTTTTCATTAAAGTATGACATAAAAACAAAGCACATTGTATAATAATTAATAATTAAATTGTATGTTCTATCTGGACCATGAAAGAATGATTTGGGGTTTAATTTAAACCGCTAGACTCTTGTAATGATCATATTTATTCTCAGTTCCGGTTCTGTTTATTAGTATGTGAGCAGAGCAGGCGCACGCATGTTAAAGGGACGGTCTAATTAAAGCAACATCAGAGATAGTAATATAAATTGTTTAATCACTTGTACTAAACATTACAATACACGTTCATTATTTATTGTATCCTCTTTCCTGTAATTTAACTCTGCAATGTGTGGGCTTTCAGTTCCTGTTACACGTGCAGAATGCAGACAAAACACTGCTAAACTTCCATCCGCCGTTGTTTGCACACTCTATTGAACCATCTGTCACTAATTGGCGTCAGCAGAGACGGAAACCCTCTGGGTTATAACATTTTTTTATTTTCAGCCACCTAATATAATTTAATAAAATCCATCTGCATATTATTCTCAGGATATTCTTTGCTTTCATTACATTATTCTGTATAGCATTTATTTAGTGTGTAATATCCCTTTAAATACATGGCAGCTAATTACAAACCGTCTGGCAATTAGTATTGTCTGTGTGTTGTACAGTAATTACAATATAAAATACCTCTGCTGCTAATAGTTCGGCACCATTACCTCCTGAAAAGATGGCGGTGGTGTTTAATGATGACATCACAGGCCGAAGGAACTGTCCAATAGGTGACGTGTAGGTAGTGAAAGAGCCACTAAAGTCAAAATGAAAGTGTATTAATTCAGATAAAACAGCAATTTAAAAATAACTTTCTAATATATTATATTATCAAAACGTTCACATTCTACTGAGCATGTGCAAAGTGTACAGTATATATGTATTCTGTGATTGGCTGATGACTGTCATATGATACAGGAGGAGGGAAAATTAGATTAATTTGCCAGAAAATATTCTACTGCTCATTTCATGTGTTATTGCATTGTCATTGAACTGGTGTATTTGTCAGTTATTTAATTCTGCTGTATTTGGTGCCCCTTTAAAGGGATATTAAACCCAAAAATGTTCTTTTGTGATTCAGACAGAACAGACCATTTCATTCAAACAATAATTCAAATTTACTTCTATTATCAAATTTGCTTTGCTCCAGTTATATTTTGTGTTGAAGAGATACTTAGGTAGCATCTTGAGCACTGCATGGCAGGAAATAGTGCTGCAATCTAGTGCTCTTGCATATGGATAATATTCTTGTAAAACTGCTGCCCTCTAGTGCTCTTGCATATAGATAACATTCTTGTAAAACTGCTGCCCTCTAGTGCTCTTGCATATAGATAATATTCTTGTAAAACTGCTGCCCTCTAGTGCTCTTGCATATAGATAATATTCTTGTAAAACTGCTGCCCTCTAGTGCTCTTGCATATAGATAACATTCTTGTAAAACTGCTGCCCTCTAGTGCTCTTGCATATAGATAATATTCTTGTAAACCTGCTGCCATCTAGTGGTCTTGCATATAGATAACATTCTTGTAAAACTGCTGCCCTCTAGTGCTCTTGCATATAGATAATATTCTTGTAAAACTGCTGCCCTCTAGTGCTCTTGCAAATAGATAACATTCTTGTAAAACTGCTGCCCTCTAGTGCTCTTGCATATGGATAATATTCTTGTAAAACTGCTGCCCTCTAGTGCTCTTGCATATAGATAATATTCTTGTAAAACTGCTGCCCTCTAGTGCTCTTGCAAATAGATAACATTCTTGTAAAACTGCTGCCATCTAGTGCTCTTGCAAATAGATAACATTCTTGTAAAACTGCTGCCCTCTAGTGCTCTTGCATATAGATAACATTCTTGTAAAACTGCTGCAATCTAGTGCTCTTGCAAATAGATAACATTCTTGTAAAACTGCTGCCCTCTAGTGCTCTTGCATATAGATAACATTCTTGTAAAACTGCTGCCCTCTAGTGCTCTTGCATATAGATAACATTCTTGTAAAACTGCTGCCCTCTAGTGCTCTTGCAAATAGATAACATTCTTGTAAAACTGCTGCCCTCTAGTGCTCTTGCATATAGATAACATTCTTGTAAAACTGCTGCCATCTAGTGCTCTTGCATATGGATAACATTCTTGTAAAACTGCTGCCCTCTAGTGCTCTTGCATATAGATAACATTCTTGTAAAACTGCTGCCCTCTAGTGCTCTTGCATATAGATAACATTCTTGTAAAACTGCTGCCCTCTAGTGCTCTTGCAAATAGATAACATTCTTGTAAAACTGCTGCCCTCTAGTGCTCTTGCAAATAGATAACATTCTTGTAAAACTGCTGCCCTCTAGTGCTCTTGCATATGGATAATATTCTTGTAAAACTGCTGCCCTCTAGTGCTCTTGCATATGGATAATATTCTTGTAAAACTGCTGCCCTCTAGTGCTCTTGCATATAGATAATATTCTTGTAAAACTGCTGCCATCTAGTGCTCTTGCATATGGATAACATTCTTGTAAAACTGCTGCCCTCTAGTGCTCTTGCATATAGATAACATTCTTGTAAAACTGCTGCCCTCTAGTGCTCTTGCATATGGATAATATTCTTGTAAAACTGCTGCCATCTAGTGCTCTTGCATATGGATAACATTCTTGTAAAACTGCTGCCCTCTAGTGCTCTTGCATATAGATAATATTCTTGTAAAACTGCTGCCATCTAGTGCTCTTGCATATGGATAATATTCTTGTAAAACTGCTGCCCTCTAGTGCTCTTGCAAATAGATAACATTCTTGTAAAACTGCTGCCCTCTAGTGCTCTTGCAAATAGATAA
The DNA here is from genome assembly GCF_027579735.1 of Bombina bombina. Taxonomy (NCBI): domain Eukaryota; kingdom Metazoa; phylum Chordata; class Amphibia; order Anura; family Bombinatoridae; genus Bombina; species Bombina bombina. The sequence continues at coordinate 192,237,795 of NC_069509.1, forward strand.
CATTCTTGTAAAACTGCTGCCCTCTAGTGCTCTTGCATATAGATAACATTCTTGTAAAACTGCTGCCCTCTAGTGCTCTTGCAAATAGATAACATTCTTGTAAAACTGCTGCCCTCTAGTGCTCTTGCAAATAGATAACATTCTTGTAAAACTGCTGCCCTCTAGTGCTCTTGCAAATGGATAATATTCTTGTAAAACTGCTGCCCTCTAGTGCTCTTGCATATAGATAACATTCTTGTAAACTGCTGCCCTCTAGTGCTCTTGCAAATAGATAACATTCTTGTAAACCTGCTGCCCTCTAGTGCTCTTGCATATAGATAACATTATTGTAAAACTGCTGCCCTCTAGTGCTCTTGCAAATAGATAACATTCTTGTAAAACTGCTGCCCTCTAGTGCTCTTGCACATAGATAACATTCTTGTAAAACTGCTGCCCTCTAGTGCTCTTGCATATGGATAATATTCTTGTAAAACTGCTGCCCTCTAGTGCTCTTGCATATAGATAACATTCTTGTAAAACTGCTGCCCTCTAGTGCTCTTGCATATAGATAACATTCTTGTAAAACTGCTGCCCTCTAGTGCTCTTGCAAATAGATAACATTCTTGTAAAACTGCTGCCCTCTAGTGCCCTTACAAATAGATAACATTCTTGTAAAACTGCTGCCATCTAGTGCCCTTGCATATAGATAACATTCTTGTAAAACTGCTGCCCTCTAGTGCTCTTGCAAATAGATAACATTCTTGTAAAACTGCTGCCCTCTAGTGCTCTTGCAAATGGATAATATTCTTGTAAAACTGCTGCCCTCTAGTGCCCTTGCAAATAGATAACATTCTTGTAAAACTGCTGCCCTCTAGTGCTCTTGCAAATAGATAACATTCTTGTAAAACTGCTGCCCTCTAGTGCTCTTGCAAATGGATAATATTCTTGTAAAACTGCTGCCCTCTAGTGCTCTTGCATATAGATAACATTCTTGTAAAACTGCTGCCCTCTAGTGCTCTTGCATATGGATAATATTCTTGTAAAACTGCTGCCCTCTAGTGTCCTTGTATATAGATAACATTCTTGTAAAACTGCTGCCCTCTAGTGCCCTTGCATATAGATAACATTCTTGTAAAACTGCTGCCCTCTAGTGCTCTTGCAAATGGATAATATTCTTGTAAAACTGCTGCCCTCTAGTGCTCTTGCATATAGATAACATTCTTGTAAAACTGCTGCCCTCTAGTGCTCTTGCATATAGATAACATTCTTGTAAAACTGCTGCCCTCTAGTGCTCTTGCATATAGATAACATTCTTGTAAACTGCTGCCCTCTAGTGCCCTTGCATATAGATAACATTCTTGTAAAACTGCTGCCCTCTAGTGCTCTTGCAAATAGATAACATTCTTGTAAAACTGCTGCCCTCTAGTGCTCTTGCATATAGATAACATTCTTGTAAAACTGCTGCCCTCTAGTGCCCTTGCATATAGATAACATTCTTGTAAAACTGCTGCCCTCTAGTGCTCTTGCAAATGGATAATATTCTTGTAAAACTGCTGCCCTCTAGTGCTCTTGCATATAGATAACATTCTTGTAAAACTGCTGCCCTCTAGTGTCCTTGTATATAGATAACATTCTTGTAAAACTGCTGCCCTCTAGTGTCCTTGTATATAGATAACATTCTTGTAAAACTGCTGCCCTCTAGTGCTCTTGCATATGGATAACATTCTTGTAAAACTGCTGCCCTCTAGTGCTCTTGCAAATAGATAACATTCTTGTAAAACTGCTGCCCTCTAGTGCTCTTGCAAATGGATAATATTCTTGTAAAACTGCTGCCCTCTAGTGCTCTTGCATATAGATAACATTCTTGTAAAACTGCTGCCCTCTAGTGCTCTTGCATATGGATAATATTCTTGTAAAACTGCTGCCCTCTAGTGCTCTTGCATATGGATAATATACTTGTAAAACTGCTGCCCTCTAGTGCTCTTGCATATGGATAATATTCTTGTAAAACTGCTGCCCTCTAGTGCTCTTGCAAATAGATAATATTCTTGTAAAACTGCTGCCCTCTAGTGCTCTTGCATATGGATAATATTCTTGTAAAACTGCTGCCCTCTAGTGTCCTTGCAAATAGATAACATTCTTGTAAAACTGCTGCCCTCTAGTGCTCTTGCATATAGATAACATTCTTGTAAAACTGCTGCCCTCTAGTGCTCTTGCATATGGATAATATTCTTGTAAAACTGCTGCCCTCTAGTGCTCTTGCATATGGATAATATTCTTGTAAAACTGCTGCCCTCTAGTGCTCTTGCATACGGATAATATTTTTGTAAAACTGCTACCCTCTAGTGCTCTTGCATATGGATAATATTCTTGTAAAACTGCTGCCCTCTAGTGCTCTTGCATATGGATAATATTCTTGTAAAACTGCTACCCTCTAGTGCTCTTGCATATGGATAATATTCTTGTAAAACTGCTGCCCTCTAGTGCTCTTGCATATGGATAATATTCTTGTAAAACTGCTGCCCTCTAGTGCTCTTGCATATGGATAATATTCTGGCAAAACTGCTGCCCTCTAGTGCTCTTGCATATGGATAATATTCTGGCAAAACTGCTGCCATAGAGTGCTCCAGAAATGGGCCAATGTTCTGTCAGATTAAGCTACCCATCAGAATTGAACTGCGCATACGCTATGTGATGTCACTGCATTCCAAATCACCATGACAAATATGTTTTGTATGCAGCCCACTTACAGAGCACATGCGCAGTGCACGAGTAGCTTATTCGGATAAAGAAAAAAATAATTAAGCTATATCTCTGTGACAGCTTCCTCGCATGCGCAGTCACAGACGTAGCTTTTTCTGACGGTTGTTCTGACTGTAAAAAGTAAAGTTGTAATGGCGGAAGAAGCAGGCGAAAATACATTGTTTGCATTTTAAAACTGAGGAGTGTAAAAAAGTAAGGTTATAATGAACTCTTCTGTCATTATAAGCTACTTCCTCTGCTGCTGCCTCCTGAAGTTTGCATGCGCAGTCATTGTATAACAATGAGAACAGTCACAGAGTCAGAGGCATAGCTTGGTAAATTTCTCCTATGTCAGAATAAGCTACCTGTTGAGCAGTGAATGGGTAGCTTATTCTGACAGAACACCGGCTCCTAAGCATACATCCCTGATTTTCAACAAAAGATACCAAGAGAATGAAGAAACAAAAGTAAATTAGAAAGTTGTTTAAAATCTCTGCTTTACTTGAATGAAAAATTTGGGGTTTTATTTCCCTTTAACTGTTGTATGTGTGTAGGTGGTCTGCAATATGGGTAAGTTGGGCGTGTATGTTTGTTAGGTTAATATTTTTGATAATTTTTATAAGCATTAAAGTGTTTGTTAAAGGGACATAATACTCATATGTTAAATCACTTAAAACTGATGCAATATAACTGTAAAAAGCTGACAGGAAAATATCACCTGAGCATCTCTATGTAAAAAAGGAAGTTATTTTACCTCACAATTTCCTCAGCTCATCAGAGTAAGTGCTGTGTAAAAAGTTATACTCAGCTGCTGTCCTGCTGCAGGTAAAAAATACAATAAAAAAATATGAAGAAATGAACAGCAGCCAATCAGCATCAACAGTACTGAGGTCATGCCCTCTTTTACTGTGATCTCATGAGATTTCATAGTAAACTTCCTTACACTGAATAGGGAAATAACATGAGTGTGCATGAGGCTCACTCCCTTGCATGTCCCGGGACAGACATACTGATTTGCTGCTTAAAGTCCTTTACAATAAGGTGTGAATACTTAGGACATTAGAGGTAAAATATCTTTCTTTTTTACATACAGATGTTCAGGTGATATTTTCTAGTCAACTTTTTACAGCTATGCTGCATCACTTTCAAGTGTTTCAACATTTGGGTATCATGTCCCTTTAATGATTTTTTTTTAACCTTAATAAACTGATTGAGCAGGTAGCGCTTGTATCTGTTTGATAATGTTGCTTCCTAACATCATCTAATATGGCGGCTATATTGTGCTTGTGCAAAACCAGTGTTACGTTGGAAAACACGTGAGTACTAGGTAATACGTGAGAAAGTGATGTCTGGGTTTATTAAGTCCTTTTATCTGTGGAATTTCACGTGTGACAATGGTGCCATAAATGTGTCATTAAATAAAGAAAATTTGGATTGTGATGGGGATAAATAGAACAGGCTAATGGTAGGGTGGGATAGTAAGTGCTTCCGATACACAATGAAAATAGCTGTTTCTGATTGACACTGACAAAGAACGCTAATGCTTTTCCTAGTGTTATGTGCTTGATGCAATAAGTCTGCTAGTTAGCATTTATTTGTTATATTATGTACATATATAAACACTAAACCAGCTTAAAGGGACCACAAGCAGCAAAAATATAGGATCTAATGTAAAAAGGAAATTTATGCTTACCTGATAAATTGATTTCTTCTATGATACGACGAGTCCACGGATTCATCCTTTACTTGTGGGATATTATCCTCCTGCTAACAGGAAGTGGCAAAGAGCACCACAGCAGAGCTGTCTATATAGCTCCTCCCTTGACTCCACCCCCCAGTCATTCGAACGAAGGTATAGGAAGAAAAAGGAGAAACTAAAAGGTGCAGAGGTGACTGAAGTTTTAAACCAAAAAATATAATCTGTCTTAAATTGACAGGGGGGCCATGGACTCATCGTATCATAGAAGAAATCAATTTATCAGGTACCACTGCTTGAAGAACTTTTCTCCCAAAAATAGCCTTCGAAGAAGCAAAAGTATCAAATTTGTAAACTTTGGAAAAGGTATGAATGGAAGACCAAGACGCAGCCTTACAAATCTGTTCAACAGAAACATCGTTTTTAAAAGCCCATGTGGAAGCCACCGCTCTAGTGGAATGAGCTGTAATTTTTCAGGAGGCTGCTGTCCAGCAGTCTCGTAAGCCCAACGGATGATGCTTTTCAGCCAAAAAGAAAGAGAGGTAGCCGTAGCTTTTTGACCTCTACGTTTTCCCGAATAGACAACAAACAGAGAAGATGTTTGACAGAAATCCTTGGTTGCTTGCAAGTAAAACTTCAAGGCACGAACCACGTCCAAATTATGTAACAGACGCTCCTTCTTTTTAAAATAAAAAAGTCTTGCTTGAAGAAAATAAAAACTAACATTTTATCACCTTTCACTTTACCCTTCCTATTACTTAGAGTAGGCAAAGAGAATGACTGGGGGGTGGAGTCAAGGGAGGAGCTATATAGACAGCTCTGCTGTGGTGCTCTTTGCCACTACCTGTTAGCAGGAGGATAATATCCCACAAGTAAAGGATGAATCAGTGGACTTGTCGTATCTTACAGAAGAAATAAGTGTCTCTTTAAATTCAAGCAAGTTCCCTATTTGCAGTGGTCTAGCAAATTGCCAAACGACTATGGATTTACTCACAGGTAACATCATTTTGTGCTAATATTAACTGATCCTAGAATCTAGTGGTTTCTATGATTAAACAGAGGCAAATTAATGAAACTCGAATACTTATATTATGTTACTTGCACCCCTGGCAGAGATTATAAAACCCTAACCGGTTTGCTGCACTACATTACCAGATTTTGCCAACTCTGATATCTATTAATTTTATCCTCATGAGAAGGTGAAATTCTGTGCTCCGCATGACTTATCCTGCGTCTAGATTATTAATTTATGTCCTGATGAACTTCCTGTTTTCATCATTTCACTCAGACAGGCAATTTAGTGTGTTCAAATGGAAATTAATGGCACAAAATGTACCTTTGCTAGTCGGTGAATCTGCAGCATTGGTGACACAATCTGTTGATGTAAAGAACAAGAATAACCTTGTGTTAAATCTATTAATCTCAGTGTTTATATGAAGAGGACAGGGCTTGCTTGTCAGATTATTCATAAGAAAAGAAAGATGTGATTTGAACCTTCTTGATTTCAATTTAGTCTGACCAATCAGAAAGGAAAATCTATATATTAACATTTTATTTAGCATAGAAACAATCTTTGAACAGTTAAGCAACTTTGTAATGCACAAGGAAACCTGCAGTTACTGACACATTAGTGGTGCACAAGGCAACCTACAGTTACTGACACATTAGTGGTGCACAAAGAAACCTGCAGTTACTGACACAGTGGTGCACAAGAGAATCTGCAGTTACTGACACATTAGTGGTGCACAAGGGAACCTACAGTTACTGACACATTAGTAGTGCACAAGTGAACCTACAAATACTGACACATTAGTCGTGCACAAAGTAACCTACAGTTACTGACACATTAGTGGTGCACAAGGAAACCTGCAGTTACTGACACATTAGTGGTGCACAAGGCAACCTACAGTTACTGACACAGTGGTGCACAAGGAAACCTGCAGTTACTGACACAGTGGTGCACAAGGAAACCTGCAGTTACTGACACATTAGTGGTGCACAAGGCAACCTACAGTTACTGACACATTAGTGGTGCACAAGGGAACCTACAAATACTGACACATTAGTCGTGCACAAAGTAACCTACAGTTACTGACACATTAGTGGTGCACAAGGGAACCTACAGTTACTGACACATTAGTGGTGCACAAGGGAACCTACAGTTACTGACACATTAGTGGTGCACAAGGGAACCTACAGTTACTGACACATTAGTGGTGCACAAGGGAACATACAGTTAGTGACACATTAGTCGTGCACAAGGGAACCTACAGTTACTGACACATTAGTCATGCACAAGGGAACCTAAAGTTACTGACACATTAGTCATGCACAAGGGAACCTAAAGTTACTGACACATTAGTGGTACACAAGGGAACCTGCTGTTACTGACACATTAGTGGTGCACAAGGGAACATACAGTTACTGACACATTAGTGGCGCACAAGGGAACCTACAGTTACTGACACATTAGTGGCGCACAAGGGAACCTACAGTTACTGACACATTAGTGGCGCACAAGGGAACCTACAGTTACTGACACATTAGTGGTGCACGAGGAAACCTACAGTTACTGACACATTAGTGGTGCACAAGGGAACCTACAGTTACTGACACATTAGTGGCGCACAAGGGAACCTACAGTTACTGACACATTAGTGGTGCACAAGGGAACCTACCGTTACTGACACATTAGTGGTGCACAAGGGAACCTACCGTTACTGACACATTAGTAGTGCACAAAGGAACCTACACAGTTACTGACACATTAGTCATGCACAAGGGAACCTAGAGTTACTGACACATTAGTCATGCACAAGGGAACATACAGCTACTGACACATTAGTCGAACACAAGGGAACCTACAGTTACTGACACATTAGTGGTACAAGAGGGAACCTGCTGTTACTGACACATTAGTGGTGCACAAGGTAACCTACAAAAACTGACACGTTAGTGGCGCACAAGGGAACCTACAGTTACTGACACATTAGTGGTGCACAAGGGAACCCACAGTTACTAAAACATTGGTGGTGCACAAGGGGACCTTCTGTTACTGACACATTAGTGGTGCACAAGGGAACCTACAGTTACTGACACGTTAGTGGTGCACAAGGGAACCTACAGTTACTGACACGTTAGTGGTGCACAAGGGAACCTACAGTTACTGACACATTAGTGGTGCACAAAGGAACCTACAGTTACTGACACATTAGTGGTGCACAAGGGAACCAACATACTGACAAATTAGTGGTGCATAAGGGAGCCTACAGTTACTGACACATTAGTGGTGCACAAGGGAATCTACAGTTACTGATACATTAGTGGTGCACAAGGGGACCTACAGTTACTGACACATTAGTGGTGCACAAGGGAACCAACATACTGACAAATTAGTGGTGCATAAGGGAGCCTACAGTTACTGACACATTAGTGGTGCACAAGGGAACCTACAGTTACTGACACAATAGTGGTGCACAAGGGAACCTACAGTTACTGACACATTAGTGGTGCACAAGGGAACCTGTTGTTACTGACACATTAGTGGTGCACAAGGGAACATGCTGTTACTGACACATTAGTGGTTCACAAGGGAACCTGCTGTTACTAACACATGAGTGGTGCACAAGGGAACCTGCTGTTACTGACACATTAGTGGGCACAAGGGAACCTGTTGTTACTGACACATTAGTGGCGCACAAGGGAACCTGTTGTTACTGACACATCAGTGGCGCACAAGGGAACCTGCTGTTACTGAAACATTAGTGGCGCACATGGGAACCTACAGTTACTGACACATTAGTGGCGCACAAGGGAACATACAGTTACTGACACATTAGTGGTGCATAAGGGAACCTGCTGTTACTGACACATTAGTGGTGCACAAGGGAACCTGCTGTTACTGACACATTAGTGGTGCACAAGGGAACCTGCTGTTACTGACACATTAGTGGTGCACAAGGGAACCTACTGTTACTGACACATTAGTCATGCACAAGGGAACCTAGAGTTACTGACACATTAGTGGTGCACAAGGGAACCTGCTGTTACTGACACATTAGTGGTGCACAAGGGAACCTGCTGTTACTGACACATTAGTAATGCACAAGGGAACCTAGAGTTACTGACTCATTAGTGGTGCACAAGGGAACCTGCTATTACTGACACATTAGTGGCGCACAAGGGAACCTGCTGTTACTGACACATTAATGGTGCATAAGGGAACCTGCTGTTACTAATACATTAGTGGCGCACAAGGGAACCTGCTGTTACTAATACATTAGTGGCGCACAAGGGAACCTACTGTTACTGATACATAAGTGGCGCACAAGGGAACCTGCTGTTACTGACACATTAGTGGCGCACAAGGGAACCTGCAGTTACTAATACATTAGTGGCGCACAAGGGAACCTGCTGTTACTAATACATTAGTGGCGCACAAGGGAACCTGCTGTTACTAATACATTAGTGGCGCACAAGGGAACATACAGTTACTGACACATTAGTGGCGCACAAGGGTACCTACAGTTACTGACACACTAGTGGTGCACAAGGGAACATACAGTTACTGACACATTAGTGGCGCACAAGGGAACCTGCTGTTACTGACACATTAGTGGTGCACAAGGGAACCTACAGTTACTGACACACTAGTGGTGCACAAGGGAACATACAGTTAGTGACACATTAGTGGTGCACAAGGGAACATACAGTTACTGACACACTAGTGGTGCACAAGGGAACCTGCTGTTACTGACACATTAGTGGTGCACAAGGGAACCTGCTGTTACTGACACATTAGTGGTGCACAAGGGAACCTGCTGTTACTGACACATTAGTGGTGCGCAAGGGAACCTGCTGTTACTGACACATTAGTAGTGCACAAGGGAACCTGCTGTTACTGAGACATTAGTGGTGCACAAGGGAACCTGCTGTTACTGACACATTAGTGGTGCACAAGGGAACCTACAGTTACTGACACATTAGTGGCGCACAAGGGAACCTGCTGTTACTGACACATTAATGGTGCACAAGGGAGCCTACAGTTACTGACACATTAGTGGTGCACAAGGGAACCTGCTGTTACTGACACATTAGTAGTGCACAAGGGAACCTACAGTTACTGACACATTAGTGGTGCACAAGGGAACCTGCTGTTACTGACACATTAGTAGTGCACAAGGGAACCTACAGTTACTGACACACTAGTGGTGCACAAGGGAACCTACAGTTACTGACACATTAGTGGTGCACAAGGGAACCTACAGTTACTGACACATTCGTGGTGCACAAGGGAACCTGCTGTTACTGACATATTAGTAGTGCACAAGGGAACCTACAGTTACTGACACATTAGTGGTGCACAAGGGAACCTGCTGTTACTGACACATTAGTAGTGCACAAGGGAACCTGCAGTTACTGACAAATTAGTGGCGCACAAGGGAACCTACAGTTACTGACGCATTAGTGGTGCACAAGGGAACCTACAGTTACTGACACATTAGTGGTGCACAAGGGAACCTGCTGTTACTGAGACATTAGTGGTGCACAAGGGAACCTGCTGTTACTGACACATTAGTGGTGCACAAGGGAACCTACAGTTACTGACATATTAGTGGTGCACAAGGGAACCTGCTGTTACTGAGACATTAGTGGTGCACAAGGGAAGCTTCAGTTACTGACACATTAGTGGTGCACAAGGGAACCTGCTGTTACTGACACATTAGTGGTGCACAAGGGAACCTGCTGTTACTGAGACATTAGTGATGCACAAGGGAACCTGCAGTTACTGACAAATTAGTGGCGCACAAGGGAACCTACAGTTACTGACGCATTAGTGGTGCACAAGGGAACCTGCTGTTACTGACACATTAGTGGCGCACAAGGGAACCTGCTGTTACTGACACATTAGTGGCGCACAAGGGAACCTGCTGTTACTGACACATTAGTGGCGCACAAGGGAACCTGCTGTTACTGACACATTAGTGGCGCACAAGGGAACCTGCTGTTACTGACACATTAGTGATGCACAAGGGAACCTGCTGTTACTGACACATTAGTGGCGCACAAGGGAACCTGCTGTTACTGACACATTAGTGGTGCACAAGGGAACCTACAGTTACTGACACATTAGTGGTGCACAATGGAACCTGCTGTTACTGACACATTAGTGGTGCACAATGGAACCTGCTGTTACTGACACATTAGTGGTGAACAATGGAACCTGCTGTTACTGACACATTAGTGGTGCACAAGGGAACCTGCTGTTACTGACATATTAGTAGTGCACAAGGGAACCTACAGTTACTGACACATTAGTGGTGCACAAGGGAACCTGCTGTTACTGACACATTAGTGGTGCACAATGGAACCTGCTGTTACTGACACATTAGTGGTGCACAAGGGAACCTACAGTTACTGACACATTAGTGGTGCACAATGGAACCTGCTGTTACTGACACATTAGTGGTGCACAATGGAACCTGCTGTTACTGACACATTAATGGTGCACAAGGGAACCTGCTGTTACTGACACATTAGTGGTGCACAATGGAACCTACAGTTACTGACACATTAGTGGTGCACAAGGGAACCTGCTGTTACTGACACATTAGTGGTGCACAAGGGAACCTACAGTTACTGACACATTAGTGGTGCACAAGGGAATCCACAGTTACTAAAACATTGGTGGTGCACAAGGGAACCTACAGTTACTGACACATTAGTGGTGCACAAGGGAACCTACAGTTACTGACACATTAGTGGTGCACAAGGGAATCTACAGTTACTGACACATTAGTGGTGCACAAGGGAACCTACAGTTACTGACACATTAGTGGTGCACAAGGGAACCAACATACTGACAAATTAGTGGTGCATAAGGGAGCCTACAGTTACTGACACATTAGTGGTGCACAAGGGAATCTACAGTTACTGATACATTAGTGGTGCACAAGGGAACCTACAGTTACTGACACATTAGTGATGCACAAGGGAACCTGTTGTTACTGATACATTAGTGGTGCACAAGGGAACCTGCTGTTACTGACACATTAGTGGTTCACAAGGGAACCTGCTGTTACTAACACATGAGTGGTGCACAAGGGAACCTGCTGTTACTGACATATTAGTGGGCACAAGGGAACCTGCTGTTACTGACACATTAGTGGCGCACAAGGGAACCTGCTGTTACTGAAACATTAGTGGCGCACATGGGAACCTACAGTTACTGACACATTAGTGGCGCACAAGGGAACATACAGTTACTGACACATTAGTGGCGCACAAGGGAACATACAGTTACTGACACATTAGTGGTGCACAAGGGAACCTGCTGTTACTGACACATTAGTGGCGCACAAGGGAACATACAGTTACTGACACATTAGTGGTGCACAAGGGAACCTGCTGTTACTGACACATTAGTGGTGCACAAGGGAACCTACAGTTACTGACACATTAGTGGTGCACAAGGGAATCTACAGTTACTGATACATTAGTGGTGCACAAGGGAACCTACAGTTACTGACACATTAGTGGTGCACAAGGGAACCAACATACTGACAAATTAGTGGTGCATAAGGGAGCCTACAGTTACTGACACATTAGTGGTGCACAAGGGAATCTACAGTTACTGATACATTAGTGGTGCACAAGGGAACCTACAGTTACTGACACATTAGTGGTGCACAAGGGAACCTGTTGTTACTGACACATTAGTGGTGCACAAGGGAACCTGCTGTTACTGACACATTAGTGGTTCACAAGGGAACCTGCTGTTACTAACACATGAGTGGTGCACAAGGGAACCTGCTGTTACTGACATATTAGTGGGCACAAGGGAACCTGTTGTTACTGACACATTAGTGGCGCACAAGGGAACATGTTGTTACTGACACATTAGTGGCGCACAAGGGAACCTGCTGTTACTGAAACATTAGTGGCGCACATGGGAACCTACAGTTACTGACACATTAGTGGCGCACAAGGGAACATACAGTTACTGACACATTAGTGGCGCACAAGGGAACATACAGTTACTGACACATTAGTGGTGCACAAGGGAACCTGCTGTTACTGACACATTAGTGGCGCACAAGGGAACATACAGTTACTGACACATTAGTGGTGCACAAGGGAACCTGCTGTTACTGACACATTAGTGGTGCACAAGGGAACCTGCTGTTACTGACACATTAGTGGTGCACAAGGGAACCTGCAGTTACTGACACATCAGTGGTGCCCAAGGGAACCTGCAGTTACTAATACATTAGTGGTGCACAAGGGAACCTGCTGTTACTAATACATTAGTGGTGCACAAGGGAATCTGCTGTTACTAATACATTAGTGGCGCACAAGGGAACCTGCTGTTACTGACACATTAGTGGTGCACAAGGGAACCTGCTGTTACTGACACATTAGTGGTGCACAAGGGAACCTGCTGTTACTGACACATTAGTCATGCACAAGGGAACCTAGAGTTACTGACACATTAGTGGTGCACAAGGGAACCTGCTGTTACTGACACATTAGTCATGCACAAGGGAACCTAGAGTTACTGACACATTAGTGGTGCACAAGGGAACCTGCTGTTACTGAGACATTAGTGGTGCACAAGGGAACCTTCAGTTACTGACACATTAGTGGTGCACAAGGGAACCTGCAGTTACTGACACATTAATGGCGCACAAGGGAACCTGCTGTTACTAATACATTAGTGGCGCACAAGGGAACCTGCTGTTACTGACACATTAGTGGCGCACAAGGGAACCTGCTGTTACTAATACATTAGTGGCGCACAAGGGAACCTGCTGTTACTAATACATTAGTGGCGCACAAGGGAACCTGCTGTTACTAATACATTAGTGGCGCACAAGGGAACCTGCTGTTACTAATACATTAGTGGCGCACAAGGGAACATACAGTTACTGACACATTAGTGGCGCACAAGGGAGCCTGCAGTTACTAATACATTAGTGGCGCACAAGGGAATCTGCTGTTACTAATACATTAGTGGCGCACAAGGGAACATACAGTTACTGACACATTAGTGGCGCACAAGGGAGCCTGCAGTTACTAATACATTAGTGGTGCACAAGGGAACCTGCTGTTACTAATACATTAGTGGTGCACAAGGGAATCTGCTGTTACTAATACATTAGTGGCGCACAAGGGAACCTGCTGTTACTGACACATTAGTGGTGCACAAGGGAACCTGCTGTTACTGACACATTAGTGGTGCACAAGGGAACCTGCTGTTACTGACACATTAGTCATGCACAAGGGAACCTAGAGTTACTGACACATTAGTGGTGCACAAGGGAACCTGCTGTTACTGACACATTAGTCATGCACAAGGGAACCTAGAGTTACTGACACATTAGTGGTGCACAAGGGAACCTGCTGTTACTGAGACATTAGTGGTGCACAAGGGAACCTTCAGTTACTGACACATTAGTGGTGCACAAGGGAACCTGCTGTTACTGACACATTAGTGGTGCACAAGGGAACCTGCAGTTACTGACACATTAATGGCGCACAAGGGAACCTGCTGTTACTAATACATTAGTGGCGCACAAGGGAACCTGCTGTTACTGACACATTAGTGGCGCACAAGGGAACCTGCTGTTACTAATACATTAGTGGCGCACAAGGGAACCTGCTGTTACTAATACATTAGTGGCGCACAAGGGAACCTGCTGTTACTAATACATTAGTGGCGCACAAGGGAACCTGCTGTTACTAATACATTAGTGGCGCACAAGGGAACATACAGTTACTGACACATTAGTGGCGCACAAGGGAGCCTGCAGTTACTAATACATTAGTGGCACACAAGGGAATCTGCTGTTACTAATACATTAGTGGCGCACAAGGGAACATACAGTTACTGACACATTAGTGGCGCACAAGGGAGCCTGCAGTTACTAATACATTAGTGGCGCACAAGGGAATCTGCTGTTACTAATACATTAGTGGCGCACAAGGGAACCTGCTGTTACTGACACAATAGTGGTGCACAAGGGAACATACAGTTACTGACACACTAGTGGTGCACAAGGGAACCTGCTGTTACTGACACATTAGTGGTGCACAAGGGAACCTGCTGTTACTGACACATTAGTGGTGCACAAGGGAACCTGCTGTTACTGACACATTAGTGGTGCACAAGGGAACCTACAGTTACTGACACATTAGTGGCGCACAAGGGAACCTGCTGTTACTGATACATTAATGGTGCACAAGGGAACCTACAGTTACTGACACATTAGTGGTGCACAAGGGAACCTGCTGTTACTGACACATTAGTAGTGCACAAGGGAACCTACAGTTACTGACACATTAGTGGTGCACAAGGGAACCTGCTGTTACTGACACATTAGTAGTGCACAAGGGAACCTGCAGTTACTGACACACTAGTGGTGCACAAGGGAACCTACAGTTACTGACACATTAGTGGTGCACAAGGGAACCTACAGTTACTGACACATTAGTGGTGCACAAGGGAACCTACAGTTACTGACACACTAGTGGTGCACAAGGGAACCTACAATTACTGATACATTAGTGGTGCACAAGGGAACCTACAGTTACTGACACATTAGTGGTGCACAAGGGAACCTGCTGTTACTGACATATTAGTAGTGCACAAGGGAACCTACAGTTACTGACACATTAGTGGCGCACAAGGGAACCTGCTGTTACTGATACATTAATGGTGCACAAGGGAACCTACAGTTACTGACACATTAGTGGTGCACAAGGGAACCTGCTGTTACTGACACATTAGTAGTGCACAAGGGAACCTACAGTTACTGACACATTAGTGGTGCACAAGGGAACCTGCTGTTACTGACACATTAGTAGTGCACAAGGGAACCTGCAGTTACTGACACACTAGTGGTGCACAAGGGAACCTACAGTTACTGACACATTAGTGGTGCACAAGGGAACCTACAGTTACTGACACATTAGTGGTGCACAAGGGAACCTACAGTTACTGACACACTAGTGGTGCACAAGGGAACCTACAGTTACTGATACATTAGTGGTGCACAAGGGAACCTACAGTTACTGACACATTAGTGGTGCACAAGGGAACCTGCTGTTACTGACATATTAGTAGTGCACAAGGGAACCTACAGTTACTGACACATTAGTGGTGCACAAGGGAACCTGCTGTTACTGACACATTAGTAGTGCACAAGGGAACCTACAGTTACTGACGCATTAGTGGTGCACAAGGGAACCTACAGTTACTGACACATTAGTGGTGCACAAGGGAACCTGCTGTTACTGACACATTAGTGGCGCACAAGGGAACCTGCTGTTACTGACACATTAGTGGCGCACAAGGGAACCTGCTGTTACTGACACATTAGTAGTGCACAAGGGAACCTACAGTTACTGACACATTAGTGGCGCACAAGGGAACATACAGTTACTGACACATTAGTGGTGCACAAGGGAACCTGCTGTTACTGACACATTAGTGGCGCACAAGGGAACCTGCTGTTACTGACACATTAGTGGCGCACAAGGGAACCTGCTGTTACTGACACATTAGTGGCGCACAAGGGAACCTGCTGTTACTGACACATTAGTGATGCACAAGGGAACCTGCTGTTACTGACACATTAGTGGTGCACAAGGGAACCTACAGTTACTGACACATTAGTGGTGCACAATGGAACCTGCTGTTACTGACACATTAGTGGTGCACAATGGAACCTGCTGTTACTGACACATTAGTGGTGAACAATGGAACCTGCTGTTACTGACACATTAGTGGTGCACAAGGGAACCTACAGTTACTGACACATTAGTGGTGCACAAGGGAACCTAGAGTTACTGACACATTAGTGGTGCACAAGGGAACCTACAGTTACTGACACATTAGTGGTGCACAAGGGAACCTGCTGTTACTGACATATTAGTAGTGCACAAGGGAACCTACAGTTACTGACACATTAGTGGTGCACAAGGGAACCTGCTGTTACTGACACATTAGTGGTGCACAATGGAACTTGCTGTTACTGAAACATTAGTGGTGCACAAGGGAACCTACAGTTACTGACACATTAGTGGTGCACAATGGAACCTGCTGTTACTGACACATTAGTGGTGCACAATGGAACCTGCTGTTACTGACACATTAATGGTGCACAAGGGAACCTGCTGTTACTGACACATTAGTGGTGCACAATGGAACCTACAGTTACTGACACATTAGTGGTGCACAAGGGAACCTGCAGTTACTGACACATTAGTGGTGCACAAGGGAACCTACAGTTACTGACACATTAGTGGTGCACAAGGGAACCCACAGTTACTAAAACATTGGCGGTGCACAAGGGAACCTACAGTTACTGACACATTAGTGGTGCACAAAGGAACCTACAGTTACTGACACATTAGTGGTGCACAAGGGAACCTACAGTTACTGACACATTAGTGGTGCACAAGGGAACCCACAGTTACTAAAACATTGGTGGTGCACAAGGGAACCTACAGTTACTGACACATTAGTGGTGCACAAAGGAACCTACAGTTACTGACACATTAGTGGCGCACATGGGAACCTACAGTTACTGACACATTAGTGGCGCACAAGGGAACATACAGTTACTGACACATTAGTGGTGCACAAGGAAACCTGCTGTTACTGACACATTAGTGGCGCACAAGGGAACATACAGTTACTGACACATTAGTGGTGCACAAGGGAACCTGCTGTTACTGACACATTAGTGGTGCACAAGGGAACCTGCTGTTACTGACACATTAGTGGTGCACAAGGGAACCTGCTATTACTGACACATCAGTGGTGCACAAGGGAACCTGCAGTTACTAATACATTAGTGGTGCACAAGGGAACCTGCTGTTACTAATACATTAGTGGTGCACAAGGGAATCTGCTGTTACTAATACATTAGTGGCGCACAAGGGAACCTGCTGTTACTGACACATTAGTGGTGCACAAGGGAACCTGCTGTTACTGACACATTAGTGGTGCACAAGGGAACATACAGTTACTGACACATTAGTGGTGCACAAGGGAACCTACAGTTACTGACACATTAGTGGCGCACAAGGGAACCTACAGTTACTGACACACTAGTGGTGCACAAGGGAACCTACAGTTACTGACACATTAGTGGTGCACAAGGGAACCTACAGTTACTGACACATTAGTGGTGCACAAGGGAACCTGCTGTTACTGACATATTAGTAGTGCACAAGGGAACCTACAGTTACTGACACATTAGTGGTGCAGAAGGGAACCTGCTGTTACTGACACATTAGTAGTGCACAAGGGAACCTACAGTTACTGACGCATTAGTGGTGCACAAGGGAACCTACAGTTACTGACACATTAGTGGTGCACAAGGGAACCTGCTGTTACTGAGACATTAGTTGTGCACAAGGGAACCTGCTGTTACTGACACATTAGTGGTGCCCAAGGGAACCTACAGTTACTGACATATTAGTGGTGCACAAGGGAACCTGCTGTTACTGACACATTAGTAGTGCACAAGGGAACCTGCAGTTACTGACAAATTAGTGGCGCACAAGGGAACCTACAGTTACTGACACATTAGTGGTGCACAAGGGAACCTACAGTTACTGACACATTAGTGGTGCACAAGGGAGCCTGCTGTTACTGAGACATTAGTGGTGCACAAGGGAACCTGCTGTTACTGACACATTAGTGGTGCACAAGGGAACCTGCTGTTACTGACATATTAGTAGTGCACAAGGGAACCTACAGTTACTGACACATTAGTGGTGCACAAGGGAACCTGCTGTTACTGACACATTAGTGGTGCACAATGGAACCTGCTGTTACTGACACATTAGTGGTGCACAAGGGAACCTACAGTTACTGACACATTAGTGGTGCACAATGGAACCTGCTGTTACTGACACATTAGTGGTGCACAATGGAACCTGCTGTTACTGACACATTAGTGGTGCACAAGGGAACCTACAGTTACTGACACATTAGTGGTGCACAAGGGAACCTGCTGTTACTGACACATTAGTGGTGCACAATGGAACCTGCTGTTACTGACACATTAGTGGTGCACAATGGAACCTGCTGTTACTGACACATTAATGGTGCACAAGGGAACCTGCTGTTACTGACACATTAGTGGTGCACAATGGAACCTACAGTTACTGACACATTAGTGGTGCACAAGGGAACCTGCTGTTACTGACACATTAGTGGTGCACAAGGGAACCTACAGTTACTGACACATTAGTGGTGCACAAGGGAACCCACAGTTACTAAAACATTGGTGGTGCACAAGGGAACCTACAGTTACTGACACATTAGTGGTGCACAAAGGAACCTACAGTTACTGACACATTAGTGGTGCACAAGGGAACCTACAGTTACTGACACATTAGTGGTGCACAAGGGAATCTACAGTTACTGATACATTAGTGGTGCACAAGGGAACCAACATACTGACAAATTACTGGTGCATAAGGGAGCCTACAGTTACTGACACATTAGTGGTGCACAAGGGAATCTACAGTTACTGATACATTAGTGGTGCACAAGGGAACCTACAGTTACTGACACATTAGTGGTGCACAAGGGAACCTGTTGTTACTGACACATTAGTGGTGCACAAGGGAACCTGCTGTTACTGACACATTAGTGGTTCACAAGGGAACCTGCTGTTACTAACACATGAGTGGTGCACAAGGGAACCTGTTGTTACTGACACATTAGTGGTGCACAAGGGAACCTGTTGTTACTGACACATTAGTGGCGCACAAGGGAACCTGCTGTTACTGAAACATTAGTGGCGTACATGGGAACATACAGTTACTGACACATTAGTGGCGCACAAGGGAACATACAGTTACTGACACATTAGTGGCGCACAAGGGAACATACAGTTACTGACACATTAGTGGTGCACAAGGGAACCTGCTGTTACTGAGACATTAGTGGTGCACAAGGGAACCTGCTGTTACTGACACATTAGTGGTGCACAAGGGAACCTGCTGTTACTGACACATTAGTGGTGCACAAGGGAACCTGCTGTTACTGACACATTAGTGGTGCACAATGGAACCTACAGTTACTGACACATTAGTGGTGCACAAGGGAACCTACAGTTACTGACACATTAGTGGTGCACAAGGGAACCTACAGTTACTGACACATTAGTGGTGCACAAGGAAACCTGCAGTTACTGACACATTAGTGGTGCACAAGGGAATCTGCTGTTACTGACACATTAGTGGTGCACAATGGAACCTACAGTTACTGACACATTAGTGGTGCACAAGGGAACCTGCTGTTACTGACACATTAGTGGTGCACAAGGGAACCTGCTGTTACTGACACATTAGTGGTGCACAAGGGAACCTGCTGTTACTGACACATTAGTGGTGCACAAGGGAACCTGCTGTTACTGACACATTAGTGGTGCACAAGGGAACCTGCTGTTACTGACACATTAGTGGTGCACAAGGGAACCTGCTGTTACTGACACATTAGTGGTGCACAAGGGAACCTACAGTTACTGACACATTAGTGGTGCACAATGGAACCTGCTGTTACTGACACATTAGTGGTGCACAAGGGAACCTGCTGTTACTGACACATTAGTGGTGCACAATGGAACCTGCTGTTACTGACACATTAGTGGTGCACAAGGGAACCTGCTGTTACTGACACATTAGTGGTGCACAAGGGAACCTACAGTTACTGACACATTAGTGGTGCACAAGGGAACCTGCTGTTACTGACACATTAGTGGTGCACAAGGGAACCTGCTGTTACTGACACATTAGTGATGCACAAGGGAACCTGCTGTTACTGACACATTAGTGGTGCACAAGGGAACCTACAGTTACTGACACATTAGTGGTGCACAAGGGAACCTGCTGTTACTGACACATTAGTGGTGCACAAGGGAACCTACAGTTACTGACACATTAGTGGTGCACAAGGGAACCTGCTGTTACTGACACATTAGTGGTGCACAAGGGAACTTACAGTTACTGACACATTAGTGGTGCACAAGGGAAACAAACTGAAGCCATTATCCTTTAGATTTACATTTCTGCAGTTTCAGGTGTTTAATGGCATTTTTAAACTAATCATAACGAGATGATGTGATATTTGCTTTAGGGTCCAATCTTTTTAAATAAACAATCACAATGACAATATTTATAGGATGTGTGTTTCAATAAGAGATTTGCCACAAAAAATTGTCCATTTTGTTATTTATTCTTCAAAAGTAAAAAATATACATATGGAGATAACAGCTGTACATTTTCTGTACAATAATAAATAGTAACCCTATAGTGCTAAATAATGTCCACTGTACAGCGCATCATGGAAGAATCAATATCGCGTTCGCCTTCCTGTATCTTTGCCAGTGATGCAGGTTTTCGGGCGCAGAGCTGGAAGACACAGTAAAAAGCTTTTTACAAAATGACAGATTATATACATGAGATTTACAAAACATCACCCACTCTTCAATAATTCATTTACCTAATTAGATAGCAATGGTGCATTTTTTATGTTGGAACAAATCTGTCCCTAGGTAAAAGCCCTGGGTTATGGGTCTAACGTAAACAGTTGCCTGTATGAGAATCAAACTCATTCTAAGTTGGCAAAGTTCCCCTAATTCCAGACTAGCCAGAAACTACATAATAAACACGACTTTAGTCATCGCTAGCACGGACTGAACTAATACACTTTTTCTCTTCTGACTAGTAAGAGGTTTACCTGCCTGCTAAACTATAGTGATATTTTCCTAACATTTAATAAAACGAGGCACTTAAAAATGGTTCCTATTACTGACACTTAGAAAATTGACATTTAAACTGTTCTTCAAATGAAATAAAAGGAGAAGTTTAAATAGATATTTAATTAGAGATTTGCAATACCCTTCACATCATTCTCATTATTTGCTGGAACAAAATCCTGAGAATTGGAGCTAATTAGCGTCTCTTTCATTTGTAGCAGAACGCTACATTGTCGATGTTTAATACAGAACAGAACTATTAGCTCTTCATATGATCTGTGAGATAATTGTTTGACAGCGTTGATGAGATGAACGTAATGCAGGTCATTATACGTTATAGGATTTTGTCCCCTCCATTCCTAAAGTAATGTCTTTTGGTTTTAGTTACATTCTTTCTTTGGGAGATGGGAACTTCTAGGCAATACATATTGGATATTGATTCCTATTTGATTTTCTATGTTTGAGACAAACGTATATGGACGAGCTTGTTTGCACTCACTCACACTATGCAACTGGCAGATCACGGACTAGATAATCATGAGATACAGAGAACTTGCTGCCCATAAGGTCCCAGAGCATAGAGTGAAGTATAAGATACTTGTGGCTAAATGTAACCTGTTGGATGCTAGAGGACAACACATTTTAAAGCAAAGCCTTGTAGCCATCTGCAGGAGTTTACTCGCTACCCCTGGTGACAGTGTTGTACGGTTCCCATGTTAACATGACTGCAATATAGTGGCAGCTTTACAGTTACAACAGATTGTGCTCTTACAGATATCAGTTGTACAAAATACAGACCTGGATCAGCCGAGTGCTTCTTCTTGAAATTGACAACTATCTTATTGTCGTTCATCATTCGGACGTCTTGATCTTCCACGTGGTTACTGTAAGGTTAGGAATAAAGTTACTATCCAGGCTCATAAAGGAACATTAAAGTCAAACTCATGATTCAGACATGCAGTTTAAAAACAACAAATTCAAATTGACTTTGTTCCTTCGGCATCGCTATATGGTAGCAGTGGTTTCAACAACATAAAGCACTGCAAACACTGCTCCCATATGTGCACACTCCCGAGCCTACCTAGGCATGCTCTTCAACAAATTATACCAAGACAAAGTCAATTTGATAATGAAGGTACATTTGAATGTTTTTTAAAGTCCCATGCTCTATTTGAATAATGAGTTTCATTTTGGCTTGTGTGTCTCATACAGCAGTCACAGGTTTTTGTGTATTCATAACTTAAACAAATGTGTTTGCTGCATTTTGGAGAGAAACCTAAAATGATTTCATATAAATGTAATGTCTGTGAAGATTAAAGAAGAACAGGTGCCATTTGCAACCAGCAGAACAACTTCAGAGCTATATATGTGCAAAACATCTGAATGTCACCTTCAGGAAAGGTTTCCCCATAACTGTGAAGCTGAAACAATCCCTTTAATAATCTGTCTTGCCTTTGAAATGTAACAACATTATTTGTACCTAATGACTGTCCGTTTGTCGGCTTCAGAGATTTTCACGTGGTTAGCGAAGAGGATGGTGTGATACGGGATCACTGGGTCACAAGTG